>NC_090324.1:87251574-87525604 GCF_040869045.1 Eurosta solidaginis | reverse complement strand
ATTACCCTGACGGGTTCCCGGACGAATCCTGAAAGCCATCCTTAAATGATCCCGAAAAAGTCCCGAAATGACCCTGACGTGATCCCGAAAGGATTCCGAAAACTATCCAGAAATGATGCCGAAAGGGTCCGCAAATGATCCCGTATTAGTCGAGAAAAAATCCCGGAATGACCCCGACGGGATCCCGGACGAATCCCAAAAACCATCCAGAAATGATGCCGATAGGGATCCCAAATGATCCCGAAATAGTCCCGAAATGACCTCGTCGGCATCCCGGACGGATCCCGAAAATTATCCAGAAATGATGCCGGAAAGGTCCCCAAATGATCCCCTAATAGTCCCGAAATTACCTAATAGTCCCAAAATGACCCTGACGGCATCCCGGACAGATCCCGAAATCCATCCAGAAATGATCTTGGGAGGGTCCCAAAATGATCCCGAAAATAGTCTCGGAAAAGTCCAGAAATTACCCTGACGGGATTCCGGACGAATCCTGAAAACCAATCGTAAATGATGCCGAAAAAGTCCCGAAATGACCCTGATGGGACCCCGAAAGGATCCCGAAAACCATCTAGAAATGATGCCGAAAGGGTTCCCAAATGATCCCGTATTAGTCGCGAAAAAGTCCCGAAATGACACCGACGGGATTCCGAAAACCATCCAGAAATGATGCCGGAAGAGCCCCCAAATGATCCCGAAAAGGCCCCCAAATGACTCCGACGAGATCCCGGACGGATACCGAAAACCATCCAGAAATGATGCCGGTAGGTACCCCAAATGATCCCGAAATAGTCCCGAAATGACCCCGTCCGGATCCCGGACGGATCCCGAAAACTATCCAGAAATGATGTCGAAAGGGTCCCCAAATGATCTTGTATTAGTCGAGAAAAAGTCCCGAAATGACCCCGACGGGTCCCGGACGGATCCCGAAAACCATCAAGAAATGATGCTGGCAGAGCCGCCAAATGAGCCCGAAAAAGTCCCCAAATGACCCCGATATACTCCAGAAAAAGTTCCGAAATGGCTCCGAGGGGATCCACGACGGATCGCGAAAACCATACAGAAATGATTCCGGAAGGATCCCAAAATGATCCCGAAATAGTGCGGAATTGACCCAGATGGGATCCCGCACAGATCCAGAAATGATCCCGGAAGGGTCCAAAAACTATCCCGGAAAAGTTACAAAAAATCGCGAAATGGCTCCTACGGCATCCCGAACGGATCCAGAAATGATCTCGGAAGGGTCCCCAAATGATCCCAAAATGGTCCCGAAATGACCCTGATGGATCCGGCAAACCATCAAGAAATTATGCCGGAAGGGTCCCCAAATGATCCCGAAATAATAAAGAGAAAGTCACGAAACAACCCCTAGAGGATCCCCAAATGATCCCGTATTAGCCCCGAAAAGGTCCCGAAATAACCCCGACGGGATCCCGGACAAATCCCGAAAACCATTCAGAAATAATGCCGGAAGGGATCCCAAATGATTCCGACAAAGTCCCGCATTGATTCCGACGGGATCCCGAACGGATACCGAAAATCATCCAGTAGTGATGCCGGAAAGGTCCTCAAATGATCACCTAATAGTTCCACAATAACCCTTAAGGGGCCCTGGACGGATCCCGTAAACTATCCAGAAACGATCCCGATATAGTCCCGAAGAAGTCCCGAAATGACCCTGACGGGATCTCGAACGCATCCCTAAATGACCCTGACGGGATCCCGGACAGATCCCGAAATCTATCCAGAAATGATCTTGCGAGGGACCCCAAATGATCCCGAAAAAGTCCCGCAATGAATCCGACGGGATCCTGAACGGATACCGAAAACCATCCAGAAGTGATGCCGGAAAGGTCCTCAAATGATCACCTAATAGTCCCAAAATGACCCTGACGGCATCCCGGACTGATCCGAAATCCATCCAGAAATGATCTTGGGAAAGTTCCAAAATGATCCCGAAATAGTCCCGAAATGACCGCGACGGGATCCCGAAAGGATTCCGAAAGCTATCCAGAAATGATGCCGGAAAGGTCCTCAAATGATCCCTAATAGTCCCGAAATGACCGTGACGGGGTCCCGAACGGATTCCGACAACTATCCAGAAATGATGCCGAAAGGGTCCGCAAATGATCCCGTATTAGTCGAGAAAAAGTCCCGAAATGACCTCGACGGGATCCCGGACGACTCCCAAAAACCATCCAGAAATGATGGCGGTAGGTATCCCAAATGATCCCGAAATAGTCCCGAAATGACCTCGTCGGCATCCCGGACGGATCCCGAAAATTATCCAGAAATGATGCCGGAAAGGTCCCCAAATGATCCCCTAATAGTCCCGATATTACCCCGATGGGATCCCGGATGGATCCCGAAAACCATGCCGAAAGGGTTCCCAAATGACCCGTATTAGTCGCGAAAAAGTTCCGAAATGACCCCGACGGAATCCCGGACGGATCCCGAAAACCATCCAGAAATGATGCCGAAAGGGTTCCCAAATGATCCCGTATTAGTCGCGAAAAAGTCCCGAAATGACCCCGACGGGAACCCGGACTGATCCAGAAAACAATCCAGAAATGATGCCGGAAGAGCCCCCAAATGATCCCGAAAAAGTCCCCAAATGACCCCGACGAGATCTCGGACGGATCCCGGAAACCATCCAGAAATGATGCCGAAAGAGCCCCCAAATGATCCCGAAAAAGTCCCCTAATGACCCCGACGAGATCCCGGACGGATCCCGAAAACCATCCAGAAATGATGCCGGAAGAGCCCCCAAATGATCCCGAAAAAGTCCCCAAATGACCCCGACGAGATCCCGGACGGATCCCGAAAACCATCCAGAAATTATGCCGGAAGAGCCCCCAAATGATCCCGAAAAAGTCCCCAAATTACGCCGACGAGATCCCGGACGGAACCCGAAAACCATCCAGAAATGATGCCGAAAGGGTCCCCAAATGATCCCGTATTAGTCGCGAAAAAGTCCCGAAATGACCCAGACGGAAAGCCGGTCGAATACCGAAGACCATCCCAAAATGATGCCTAAAGGGACCCAAAATAACCCCGAAAAAGTCCCGTAATGATCCCGGCAACCATCAAAAATTTATATCTCGAAGGTACGCAAATGATCCCGAAAGTCCCCGACGGGATCCCGGACGGATCCCGAAAACCATCCAGAAATGATGGCGGAAGGGTCCCCAAATGATCGCGAAATAATCCCGAAATTATTCCGGAATAGTCCCAAAAATGTTCCAAAATAACCCCGACGGGATCCCGGACGGATACCGAAAACTATACAGAAATGATCCCGGATGGGTCCCAAAATGATCCCGAAATAGTCCCGAAAAAGTCCCGAAATTACCCCGGCGGGATCCCGGACCGATCCCGAAAACCATCCAGAAATGATCCCGGAAGGGTTTCCATATGAGGTGAAGCTAATTATAAACCCATGTTAATAAGGCAGCAGGCGCAGGAGCGAATGAAAAGTTACATAGAAACATACAGGTAAAGCTAATTAAAACAATTGAAGGAGGGCGGATGGCGGCGGTAAAAGGAGAGGACAACTGATCGTTCCTCCAAAATTGTCTAGATCTCGAACTGTATGTGCCAGATACCAAAAACTATTTATTTAGGAGAAAATTTATATTGAGTTATAAAAATTTATAGATTTTACAACAGAGTAGGAGATAAAGGGGGAAGGGGCGGAGAGTGTCACTGCTTACTTTGTAAGCCCTCGACTTATTTGACCCCTTGAGTCTGTGATATTGGTGAAGGCCAGTATACGTAAATTTATAATGTGTAAAAATTATTAAAAAGTAATTGCTCGAAGAGGTCGTGGGACCCCCACCCCTCTTTCCATGTTCGAAAAATATTTCGCTAGTAGACTACTGTCTGTCTCCCAAATTTCATCAAAATCCGTGTAGCCATTCTGGCGTGATTCAGTCGCAAAGACGAAAAAATATAATAATTAAATTATAACTGTTCCTAGGGGGCAGGGACCACGCCCCTTTTCAAAAATATATAGCTAGTAGATCCTTCTAGACTATTGGCTATATGTGTGCAAAATTTCATCCAAATCGGTCCAGCCGTTCTTGCGTGATTGAGTCACAAAGACAAACGTCTGGACAAACATCCAAACATTCAAACATCTAAACATCCAAACTTTCCCATTTATAATATACTAGCCTTTACCCGCGGCCCCGTCCGCAAGGAAAATTTTAAATATATGGGCTATTCGCGTTAGCCTGCTTATTATCTGTTTAAAATTTTGTTTTCTGTCTAATGCATTTTATTTTTGTAATTGAGTAAAAAAAAAGAACTAAATGAGCTGATAATCTGATAGGATCCCAAATGATCCCGAAATTATCCAGAAAAAGCTACGAAATGACCCCAACGCTATCGCAGACGGATCCCGAAAACCATCCAGAAATGCCCCGAAAGGGTCTCCAAAAGTTCCCCGAATAGTCCCAAAAAAACCCGAAATGAGAGCGACACGATTCTAGACGTATGTAGAGAACCACACAGAAATGATCCCTGAAGGTATTCCAAAATGATCCCGAAAAGGTTCCGAAATGACCCTGACGGGCTCCCGGGCGGATCTCAAAAACCATCCAGAAAATATCCAGGAAGGGTCTCTAAATTATTCCGACTAACTCCAGAAAAAGTTCCGAAATGGCTCCGAGGGGATCCACGATGGATCGCTAAAACCATACAGAAATGATTCCGGAAGGATTCCAAAATGATCCCGAAATAGTCCGGAATTGACCCAGATGGGATCCCGCACAGATCCAGAAATGATCCCGGAAGGGTGCAAAAACTATCCCGGAAAAGTAACAAAAAATCCCGAAATGGCTCCTACGGCATCCCGGACGGATCCAGAAATGATCTCGGAAGGGTCCCCAAATGATCCCAAAATGGTCCCGAAATGACACTGATGGATCCGGCAAACCATCAAGAAATTATGCCGAAAGGGTCCCAAAATGATCCCGAAATAATACAGATAAAGTCACGAAACGACCCCTAGAGGATCCCCAAATTATCCCGTATTAGCCCCGAAAAGGTCCCGAAATAACCCCGACGGAATGCCGGACAAATCCCGAAAACCATCCAGAAATGATGCCGGAAGGAATCCCAAATGATTCCGTAAAAGTCCCGCATTGATTCCGACGGGATCCCGAACGGATACCGAAAATCATCCAGAAGTGATGCCGGAAAGATCCTCAAATGATCACCTAATAGTCCCGAAATGACCCTTAAGGGGTCATGGACGGATCCCATAAACGATCCAGAAATGATCCCGATATAGTCCCGAAGAAGTCCCGAAATGACCCTGGCGGAATCTCGAACGCACCCCTAAATGACCCTGACGGGATCCCGGACAGATCCCGAAATCCATCCAGAAATGATCTTGGGAGGGACCCCAAATGATCCCGAAAAAGTCCCGCAATGATTCCGAGGGGATCCTGATCGGACACTGAAAACCATCCAGAAGTGATGCCGGAAAGGTCCTCAAATGATCACCTAATACCAAAATTACCCTGACGGCATCTCGGACTGATCCCAAAATCCATCCAGAAATGATCTTGGGAAGGTCCCAAAATTATCCCGAAATAGACTCGGAAAAGTTCAGAAATTACCCTGACGGGTTCCCGGACGAATCCTGAAAGCCATCTCTAAATGATCCCGAAAAAGTCCCGAAATGACCCTGACTGGACCCCGAAAGGATCCCGAAAACTATCCAGAAATGATGCCGGAAATGTCCTCAAATGATCACCTAATAGTTCCGAAAAGACCCTGACGGGATCCCGAACGGATCCGACAACTATCTAGAAATGATGCCGAAAGGGCCCGCAAATGATCACGTATTAGTCGAGAAAAAGTCCCGAAATTAACCCGACGGGATGCCGGACGAATCCCAAAAACCATCCAGAAATGATGCCGGAAGGGACACCAAATGATCCCGAAAAGTCCCGCAATAATTCCGACGGGATCCCAAGCGGATACCGAAAACCATCCAGAAGTGATGCCGAAAAGGTCCTCAAATGATCACCTAATAGTCCCAAAATGACCCTGACGGCATCCCGGACAGATCCCGAAATCCATCCAGAAATGATCTTGGGGGGGTCCCAAAATTATCCCGAAATAGTCTGGGAAAAGTCCAGAAATTACCCTGACGGATCCCGGACGAATCCTGAAAACCAATCTTAAATGATGCCGAAAAAGTCCCGAAATGACCCTGATGGGACCCGGAAAGGATCCCGAAAACTAACCAGAAATGATGCCGGAAAGGTCCTCAAATGATCTCCCAATAGTTCCGAAAAGACCCTGACGGGATCCCGAACGGATCCCGACAACTATCCAGAAATGATAACGAAAGGGCCCGCAAATGATCCCGTATTAGTAGAGAAAAGTCCCGAAATGACCCCGACGGGATGCCGGACGAATCCCAAAAACCATCCAGAAATGATGTCGGAAGGGACCCCAATGATCCCGAAAAAGTCCGCAATTATTCCGACGGGAATCTGAACGGATACCGAAAACCATCCAGAAGTGATGCCGGAACGGTCCTCAAATGCTCACCTAATAGTCTCAAAATGACCCTGAGGGCATCCGGACAAATCCCGAAATCCATCAAGAAATGATCTTGGGAAGGTCCCAAAATGATCCCGAAATAGTCTCGGAAAAGTCCAGAAATTACCCTGACGGGTTCCCGGACGAATCCTGAAAGCCATCCTTAAATGATCCCGAAAAAGCCCCGAAATGACCCTGACGGGATCCCGAAAGGATTCCACAAACTATCCAGAAATGATGCCGGAAAGGTCCTCAAATGATCCCCTAATAGTTCCGAAATGACCGTGACGGGATCCCGAACGGATCCCGACAACTATCCAGAAATTATGCCGAAAGGGTCCGCAAATGTCCCGGACGAATCCCAAAAACCATCCACAAATGATGACGGTAGGTATCCTAAATGATCCCGAAATAATCCCGAAATGACCTCGTCGGCATCCCGGGCGGATACCGAAAATTATCCAGAAATGATGCCGGAAAGGTCCACAAATGATCCCCTAATAGTCCCGAAATTACCCTGATGGATCCCGGACGGATCCCGAAAACCATCCAGAAATGATGCGGGAAGAGCCCCAAATGATCCCGAAAAAGTCCCCAAATGACCCCGACGATATCCCGAAAACCATCCAGAAATGATGCCGGAAGAGCCCCCAAATGATCCCGAAAAAGTCCCCAAATGACCCCGACGAGATCCCGCACGGATCCCGAAAACCATCCAGAAATGATGCCGGAAGAGCCCCAAATGATCCCGAAAAAGTCCCAAATGACCCCGACATACTCCAGAAAAGGTTCCGAAATGGCTCCGAGGGAATCAACGACGGATCGCGAAAACCATACAGAAATGATTCCGGAAGGATCCCAAATTGATCCCGAAATAGTCCGGAAATGACCCAGATGGGATCCCGCACAGATCCAGAAATGATCCCGGAAGGGTCCAAAAACTATCCCGGAAAGTAACAAAAAATCCCGAAATGGCTCCTACGGCATCCCGGACGGATCCAGAATGATCTCGGAAAGGTCCCCAAATGATCCCAAAATGGTCCCGAAATGACCCTGATGGATCCGGCAAACCATCAAGAAATTATGCCGGAAGGGTCCCCAAATGATCCCGAAATAAAACAGAAAAAGTCACGAAACGACCCCTAGAGGATCCCCAAATGATCCCGTATTAGCCCCGAAAAAGTCCCAAAATGACCCTGACGGGATCCCGAAAGGATTCCGAAAATAATACAGAAATGATGCCGGAAAGGTCCTCAAATGATCCCCCAATAGTCCCGAAATGACCGTGACGGGATCCCGACAACTATCCAGAAATGATGCCGAAAGGGTCCGCAAATGATCCCGTATTAGTCGAAAAAAAGTCCCGAAAGGACCACGACGGGATCCCGGACGAATCCCAAAAACCATCCAGAAATGATGCCGGTAGGTATCCCAAATGATCCCGAAATAGTCCCGAAATGACCTCGTCGGCATCCCGGACGCATCCCGAAAATTATCCAGAAATGATGCCGGAAAGGTTCCCAAATGATCCCCTAATAGTCCCGAAATTACCCTAATGGGATCCCGGACGGATCCCGAAAACCATCCAGGAATGATGCCGAAAGGGGTCCCAAATGATCCCGTATTAGTCGCGAAAAAGACCCGAAATGACCCCGACGGGATCCCGGACGGATCCCGAAAACCATCCAGAAATGATGCCGAAAGAGTTCCCAAATGATCCCGTATTAGTCGCGAAAAAGTCCCGAAATGACCCCGACGGGATTCCGGACGGATCCCGAAAACCATCTAGAAATGATGCCGGATGAGCCCCAAAATGATCCCGAAAAAGTCCCCAAATGACCCCGACAAGATCCCGGACGGATCCCGAAAACCATCCAGAAATGATGCCGGAAGAGCCCCCAAATGATCCCGAAAAAGTCCCCAAATGACCCCGACGATATCCCGGACGGATCCCGAAAACCATCCAGAAATGATGCCGGAAGAGCCCCCAAATGATCCCGAAAAAGTCCCCATATGACCCCGACGAGATCCCGCACGGATCCCGAAAACCATCCAGAAATGATGCCGGAAGGGTCCCCAAATGATCGCGAAATAGTCCCGAAATGATTCCGGAATAGTCCCGAAAATGTTCCAAAATAACCCCGACGGGATCCCGGACGGATCCCGTAAACTATACAGAAATGATCCCGGAAGGGTCCCAAAATGATCCCGAAATAGTCCCGAAAAAGTCCCGAAATTACCCCGGCGTAATCCCGGACCGATCCTGAAAACCATCCAGAAATGATCCCGGAAGGGTCTCGATATGACCCTTACGGGATTACAAATAAGGTGAAGCTAATTATAAAACCATGTTAATAAGGCAGCAGGCGCATTGGAGCGAATAAAAAGTTAGATAGAAACATACAGGTAAAGCTAATAAAAGCGTGCTAATAAAAACAATTGATGGAGGGCGGATGGCGGGAGTAGAGGAGAGGACCACTGATCGTTCCTCCAAAATTGTCTAGATCTCTTTCTGCATGTACCAGATACCAAAAACTATTGATTTAGGAGAAAATTTAGATGGAGTTATAACAATTTATGGATTTTACACCAGAGGGTGATAAAGGGGGGCGGGCGGAGGGTGTCACTGCTTACTTTGTAAGCCCTCGACTTATTTGACCCCTTGAGTCTGTGATATTGGTGAAGGCCAGTATACGTAAAGTTATAATGTGTAAAAATTATGAAAAATAATTTCTCGAAGGGGTCGTGGGACCCCCACCCCTCTTTCCATGTTCGAAAAAAATTTCGCTAGTAGACTACTGTCTGTGTCCCAAATTTCATCAAAATCCGTGTAGCCATTCTGGCGTGATTCAGTCGCAAAGACGAAAAAATATAACAATTAAATTATAACTGTTCCTAGGGGGCGGGGACCACGCCCCTTTTGAAAAATATATAGCTAGTAGATCCTTCTAGACTATTGGCTATATGTGTGCAAAATTTCATCCAAATCGGTCCAGCCGTTATTGCGTTATTGAGTCACAAAGACAAACGTCTGGACAAACATCCAAACATCCAAACATCCAAACATCTTAACATCCAAACTTTCCCATTTATAATATATATTAGATATTAGATACATTAGATTAGATATTAGATGTGCAACTATTAAAATGCATAGAAGCAAGAAAATTAGAAGTGATGTAAGGCAGGTGATGGCTTTGCTGTCGGAGCGCTCGCCAACAATTTAAAGTTTGCCAATGGAGCCTTCCACGTCAACTGCTGCATACAATCCTCCTTTGGAAAACTTTTCAAGTGAAGAAACTTCCTCGGAAAGCTATTCAGAAGAGATTGCTGATGATTTGCCCAACTTAAATTATGAGTTAGCTAGTTGGGCAGTAGAATTCAATATTACAAATGCAGCTGCAAATAGCCTTTTAAATATATTGGGTAAATATATAAACTATTTCATTTATAAATTCCATTCTACTGTATACTTCGTACTCTTTTTTCTCTAGGTTGTTAAACTCCAAACTATAGTTTGTGGCAAGTAAAAAGTGATGAGCGATGAAGCTGCCAGGCACTTCACTTGGAAGGATACGCCCAACAAGAAAGTTATTAGAGTGCTCCGTACAACGGGAGCCTGAAGAGTAACTATTACATGTCCATTATTATTTTAATTTATACTTGAAATTCTTTTTATTTCAGAGTCTTACAATCAAAAATTTGCCAACCCTTCCGATGAGGACTTTTAAAGGACTAATATGTCCTTCTTTCATCAAGCCAACAATCGCCTTTTGGAAAAAATGCAATACAGCAAGAACGAGAATTCTACTGAAGTTAAATAAAAATAAGATATTGACTTATTGCATTAATTTAATGATTCTAAGATAATCATAAAAAATTTGAACTAATTGTAATTCGCTAATTCGATTCTTACAAAATTTTAAATATTCTTTGCACCAAAGCTGAGATATTTTTGTTCGTGCTCAAAGCACCGAGAAACATAGAAAAATGTAAAAAAAAGTGGGGGTCAACCGGAGAAATTCTGAGATAATTGAAGTCATGTACGCGAAAAACGGCGTGGTAATTTCTTTCTCCAATCATATCATTTAATACTAATCTTACCCTTCAATTGAAGATATTACGATCTTAATTACGAATCTTTTCGTAAAGTTATGGCTATTTTAAGTTATGTTCTTTGATGAAGTTGTGTAAGTAGTATATTTGACACTTGAAAAGTGCATTGAAATTTGAAAAAAAATATCTCAGCTTTGGTGCAAAGAATTTTTAAATTTTTTTAAGAATCTAATTAATGAATTATTTTTATATATTTAAAATGAATTACTATTTATTTTAATTTATGTTTATTTTATTAAACCGAAACCAAATTTATATACGACGCTGTTATTTTTATTCAATTGTGAAGGAAATTTAATTCTTGAAGTTTTCTTTTTCATTTGAATCCAATTGGAGATTGATGTTGGAGTTCAAATTTATATCCAAGAATTTCTTTAGTGGAGAACTAAGATTATTTACGTTTAAAAAATTTGCCGTTTTGTTTGAGAATGGGTTGGTTCTCCAATGGAGATACAATGGATATTAAACATTGGAATTTGGAAAACGAGTTGGATTTCCATTTGACCTCAAACCAATTTCCAACAAAAATGTTTATTGGGTATCTATATCAAAGGTCGCCAAAATCCAAACTGTGGCTGTGTGAGTAAAACTAAAATCTTCTTTTTTTTTTCTTCTTATTGGTAGTGGTTTAGTTGTTGATGAAAAATCAATGAGGTAGGACGTATGCGCGCATGCTTGTTAACACAAAAAAAGTAATTCGTAAATATGCCATATAAATAATACTTTATTGCTCGAGTCTAAGGAAAAATTAAAAAAAATAAATAAATTGCTAACATTAAACCATGAAAACATTCTGCGCATGAGCGTTTGTTTGCAAACTATCTCATAGTACAAGTTTACAAGTATGATATGTATGAGAAGGGAAAAATTCCTTTCTCTTTCTAACACACTGCCGTTTGACATCTCGGTGAGTGTCTAGCTATTGTGGAACTTAGTGGAACCTGCGTGGAACTTGCTTTTGACACTGAACGAAGTGTCAAAATTACCGGGGTTGCTGTCGTGGAAAGCGACGCAGGAAAACAAAAAAAGGGGCGGAATATCAGATATGGGTTGCTGTGATGGTAAATTTTTTTGAACGAATTTAGTATGAAAATGTAGTGCACCTATATGGGTCCTACAGAAAATTATACAAAAGTCTTGAATTGGGGTATCTGAGGACGCGTAGTTATTCCAGTATTAAGAATACAAACACGGGTGCTAAGTTTTTCTACCCGTTCAAAAGTTCTCCGCGAAAAACAGTTTGAAACTGAGGTCGACTGCAAAAACCCGTCCAAAAATTTGGAAAGAGAAATGAAAAGACGAGTTTTGTCCTGTTATCAATAGTCCAAAAGCGAAAAAGTATTCGAGTTATTGGAAGCGAGGGAAAAGCGCGTCTATTAATACCTCCCCCGACGGTTTTGGTCGTGTTTTAGCAATCGTCTCCGGTAACAAAGTATCACAATTTGTTAATTAGAATTGTTCAAAACATATGGAGATATAATTAAGTGCTCGTTTGAAAGCAAATAAGGATATTTCTTTGTAATTTTTAAATAAAAATTTTACGCAGTTTTCGTTAGCAGCTACTACACTTTTTTTTTGGGCCTAAGAAGTACAACAGTGCCAAATACCATCCACGAAAAAAACCAACAAGAACAAGTATTTTATCAGGTGAGCGTGGCTTTGTATATGCGTGCTGCTACATATCCTACTTGTAGACCTTTACAATTAAATATCTTTTCGCATATGCGCAACTAATCAATAGCTTCACCCGATGTTGCTACTCTGCTTGTTCAGCCACAACTAGGGCCGAATAAAGACGAAAGAGAATAATAATACTTGTGAAGTAGCGCCAATAATTATTCAAATAAATGGTGACCATTTATCTATATTCTACCGCTAATCCTGTTGTTGTAGTGCTTCGCCCAATCCAATAGATTTGACCGATCACAAATTTTCATCAATATCCTCTGACGGCAGTCCAAGGAAACTTGCTGTTTCAACAGGGGTAGACCATAATGTCAGGGGTGTTAGAGGCGTTTGTTCCACATTACAATTAAAGATAGTTGGTGTCATGTGGGGACATATTGCAAGCAGGGCATACATTTTGTATGTCGGGGTTGATTCTGGATAGGTAAGAGTTTAACCTGTTACAGTATCCAGATCGAAGTCCAGCTAGAGTGACTCATGTTTCCCTGGGGAGTGTGCGTTCCTCTTCCGGAAGTTTTGGGTACTGTTCTTTGAGTACTATATTCACCGGGCAATTCCCGGCATAAAGGTCCGACGCCTGTTTATGGAGTTCACTGAGGACCTGCTTGTGTTTTTTTGCTTCATGCGGCTGAATTCTCAAGTGCCGTATTTCCTCTTACGGAGGTGACTCCTGCCTGTTGGGATGCCCAGGTTTCTGGGTATTCAACAGGAACTGTTTGGTTAGCATCTCATTTCTCTCCCTGATGGGGAGTATTCTCGCCTCATTGTATAGATGGTGTTCTGGGGACATAAGAAGACAGCCCGTGGCGGTTCTGAGAGCAGTATTTTGGCAGGCCTGTAGCTTCTTCCAGTGTGCAGTTTTTAGGCTTGGCGAGCATATAGGGGATGCGTAGCATGCAATCGGCTGGCCAATTGCTTTGTAAGTGGTAATGAGCGTTTCTTTGTCTTTTTCCCAAGTACTGCCAGCAAGAGATTTGAGGATTTTATTACGGCTCTGGATTTTCGGTACAATTGCGGCTGCATGCTCACCAAAATATAGATCCTGATCAAATTTTATACCCAAGATTTTGGGATGTGGGACAGTCGACAGCGTAGTACCATCGACGTGGATGTTCAAAATGGTCGACAGTTGGGACGTCCATGTTGTAAATAAGGTCGCGGAGGATTTAGTCGGTGATAATGCCAGGTTTCGCGATGCGAAACAACTGGAGAGATTAGGGAGGTAGCCGTTTATTCTATTACAAAGCTCATCGATCTGAGGGCCTGGGACTGTGGCCATTATTGTGCAGTCATCGGCGTAGGAAACGATAACAACTCCTTCTGGTGGCGTAGGTAGCTTTGATATGTAGAAGTTAAACAAAAGTGGGGATAGGACACCACCCTGTGGCACCCCTTGTTTATTTCTTCCTGGTTTTGATGTTTCGTTTCTAAATTGCACCGATGCCTGCCGACCACCCAGATAATTTGCGGTCCACATTTTAAGACATGGGGGAAGGGTAGACCCTTCCAGGTCTTGCAGTAGCGTGCCATGGTTGACCGTATTAAAAGCCTTTGATAAGTCTAGCGCAACTAGTACTGTTCTATGGTGGGGATTTTGATTTAAACCGAAATTTATCTGGGTGCTAATGGCATTGGTGGTGCTATGGAGTTTTCTGAAGCCATGCTGATAACAGGCTAGTTGCAAATTTGATTTGAAATAGGGGAGCAAAATGGCTTCAAGCGTCTTGGTTACCGGCGATAGGAGAGATATCGGGAGATATGACTTTCCTATGTAAGCTGGTTTCCCAGGCTTTAGTAGCGGGACCACCGAGGCCATTTTCCATTTTTCGAGGATGACGAAGGTGGAAAGAGACAGGTTGAAGACATGCGCTAAATATTTCCCTATGCTTTTAAGCATCGGCATGGCTATGCCGTCTGGACCCACTGCTTTGGATGGTTTAGCATGACCGATGGCATCCTCAACCTCTTTGGCGGTGATGGTAATTGGAGACGCGATGAATTTATCTTTATGTGTCTGTTGTCCCCCCGTCTACCTTTTTCGACTGTAGAATGCATTATATATTGTCGGCAGAAAACGCTCGCTTCGCATCCGACAGCACTTTATCGCTAAAAGCGATGGAAATTTTGCCGTTGTGCTTAGACGGATTCGATAGGGACTTTACGGTGGACCAAAGCTTACCTACACCGGCAGAGAGGTTAAAACCGCTTAGGTGCTCCTCCCATTTCGCCCGCTTGTGATCATCCACAAGTAATCTGATGCGTTGGTTTATATCCCTTATTTCGGGATCGCCGGGATCGAGCTCTCTTATAAGGTCACGTTCTCTCGCTAAATTTGCGGCCGAAAGTGAGGCCGAATTTCGGGAATTCTACCGGCGGGAATGAAGCGAGCCGAGGCGGATTCAATGACCTTGTGGAAAGCACGCTCCCCTTGGCGAGCATCAGTCGGGATAGAGAGGGTAGCAAAGCGGTTGTCTGTAAAGGATTTGTATTCATCCCACTTTCCTTTTTTAAAATTTATTAAAGGGCGTTTTCTGTGACGATGAAGTCGGCGGTACGCTCGAGCGAAATAAGTATAGGCAGGCGGTCGGATGCCAATGTTGCCATCGGCTGCCAGTTGACGCAGTTTACGAATCCTGCGCTCACGATTGATATACCCGGCGAACTGTGACAGCTTCCTACCATACGTTCGGAGGTTTGTCCGTTTATTGTGCAGAGCGTCATTTCTTCAATTTGATCCACAAACATCTCACCTCTACTGTCTTCCTGCAAGTTTGAATGCCATAGATCGTGATGGGCATTGAAATCACCTAAGATAATGCGATTATTGCCAGTGAGTCAGGCCCTGATTTTAGGGCGGTATCCACTTGGGTATCAGGTGGCAGGAGGAATGTAGATGTTGATGATTTATAAGTTTGCATCGCCTGACCGGACAGATAAGCCTTGACGTTCTAAGTCACTGTCCCTGCGGCCGATGTCGGGATCAAATAAATGATATTGCACAGAGTGGTGCATGATAAACGCGAGGCCACCTCCATTTCCGCTCTCGCGAACAAGTCTGCAGAGCAGATCTTGCTGTTAGTTTAGTCTCTTGAATCACAGCAATGCGGATGTTGTGCCGCTTAATGAAATCGACTATCTCCGTGATCTTCCCAGTTAATCCATTACAGTTTAGCTGCAGAATTCTGAAGTCCACCGGGGGAGACCTCGTCACTCTGGGAGTAAGTTGCGGGTGACTATGCCTGGGTTGTGAAAGGCTAGGACTCAACTGCTGTTTTGCCCTGGGACTGGGCGTCCTTGGGTAAGCATTGGGATACCCGATGTGTTCACCCTAAGTCATGCAGAGGAATCCAAAATTGGTAAAGTAATTTAAATGCCAATGTGGCAACACGGATAGCCATGACAACTATCAGCTGTTTTATGCAAGCAAAAGAAAATTAAAATTTGCAAAAGTGGCGCGCGTTTGTGAAAAATTTGAATCAATTATAAAAAAGTGAGTATTAAAAGCTAAAATATGTTGAGAAAAGGTGCAGGTGTTATAAAACCTACGCTGGTAAAAAACAAAAAGAAATTTACTTAAATAAGCTAATACTATGTATAAACACACACCAAATTGGCAATTTATACTATTTGGGCAATTTATTACGCAATCTATCATATAATAAATTGTAATAATAAATTGCCAATTAAAAAAAAAATTGCGTGATAAACTGTTTCAAACTGCAAATGCAACCTTTTAAAGTCTGTTTATTGAGTAGATTTAAACCTCAGCTACGCATGTCTCAACTATATGGTTGGCTCATCTCATCAGCTGACTTTGTTTTTTACACTTCACTGGTGTAGGGATTGTCAAAAGAAGATGGCAAACTCAAAACAAAACCAAAACGTTGAACACATTTTCTTACAATACACAAAAATTTCAAAGTTTTATGTTTTCATTCCATTCCATTCTCCTAATACCAACACGCACATTTTGAGAGTCTAAACTAAGGTATGTTGTTGCTGTAGAGATGAGCCAACCAGCTATCAAATTACTATTATGTAAGCTAAATACAGTTCAGTGAACATTACTCAATTTAAACCGAAATTGCCTCAATTTATTTTTCTGTTTGAATATAGTATAACAGTGAGTGATACAAAAAATGCAGTAACAGCGTCAGCTGCATCGGCATTTGATGGTTCCTTGCCTCATTTTTCCGGTCATGATTTCACTCTGATTTTCAAAACACTGAGCCACAAAAATCATTAAAAGATAAGCTACAATCCATGGATGCTTATGAAACAGGTAAGTGTTGATAATATTTATGTATGTTTAAAATTTGTATAGTCCTTAACGCCATCGTAATACAATTTTTAAAAAGTGATGTATTGGTGCAAAATTGTTGCCCAACTTTTTTACAAAAGGTTTTTGTTTTAGTTCCCCGCTTTGGCCCGCATTCATTCCAATTTTTTTAGAAAGCCTGTGTTTTGTTAATTTAAATAGTGGAAAGATTGGTTCTGCTTATTCCTGCTTTTTGAAAAAAATTGGTAATTTTGAGCGTTGCACAGTGGTGCCATCTCCATAGGGTGAGCAATAAAAAATAGTAAACGTACTCCAATTTCATTGAAATTTGGCCCGTCATCTTATTGTAGCATAAAAACAATATATATGCAATATGGTGATGATTGGTACCGTGCCACGCCCCCTACTCTTGTGGGCGGTTATATTAAAAGATGTCTGATTTTTATGAAACTCAGTTTGGACGTTAATCTCACGTTTAGAAACGCAATCGCAGAATTTGATATTGTTTGGTGAAGCAATGTACTGATAACGAATCCTAGATCTATTTGGCCAATGTACCCTAAAAACTGCAATCGATGACCAACATTTTCTTTGTATGTTCTGTATATAGCTGTATTAAGATTTTTTAATTAAGGTTTCACTGGTCGAGTAATCACCCGTAACGAATTATTCAATCACATGAAAGCATCAGATGCGTAGAGTATTAACGACAAATTAAGCAGTTTAGACAAATACCTTCTAAGTTTGGGACCTTATTCAAAAAAAGATAACATTGAAACTCAAAAGAGACATACGTCGTTTGAAATCCAAGATGATGACATGTCTGACATACCCTCTGATGATGAGCCCTAAAGAATGATAACTAGCCATGCGACTGGACTTCTGTTACAAATAACAGTGTATCGGATTGTGGATACGAGTTTTAGCTTTAGTATTGATTATTTACTAGTCTGGTAATACCGCACACGTAAGCCATGTATAGAAATTCACTATTTTTCGGCAGGATTTTTGATAATTACTTAATAAATTGTGTTAGAATTATCGATGCCAGGCATATAAAAATAAATGCCAAAAATCAGCGAAACGTGCGATCTGCTTGTAAGTTGTCCATTAATATACTAGAAAGAATTATTATACTAGACTGTCCGTAGACTTTTTTATATATAATAAAATAAAATAAATAGTTAAATATAACTGAAATCACCATGAATAACATAATTAAAAAATTAAACAAAAAACAGTGAGTTTTTAAGAAACTTTGCTGTTCGTACAATTTTTTGGACCACTTTATATATAATTAAATAAAATAAATAGTTAAATATAACTGAAATCACAATGAATAACATAATTAAACAATTTAAAACAAAAAACAATGATTTTCTAAGAAACCTTACTTTCTGTATACTTTTTTGGACCACTGTAGGTATATATGATAAAATAAAATAAATAGTTGAATATAACTGAAATCACCATGAAAAATATATAATAATTAAATTATTTAAAACAAAAAACAATTATTTTTTAAGAAACTTTGCTGTCTGTAGACCTTTTTGGACCACTGTATATATAATAAAATAAAATAAACAGTTGAATATAACTGAAATCACCATGAGTAACATAATTAAACTATTTAAAGCCAAAAATAATTTTGGCCGTATAATGGTATAATGTGCATGGGTTGCTTCATTTATGTGAAAGCGTTAAGCATTTTGGACCCTTGTACAATTTTTCGGGGTATGATTTCGAAAATTATTTGCAAAAACTTAAAGGTTACGTTAAGAAACCCTCTAAAATTGTACAGCAAATATTTAAAAAAGTTCAACGCGAACCCATTTTTCAGCCTACTTAAACGCAGGCCCGACGAGAGGGGGGGGGGGGGGAGCTGAGGGGGTCATTACCCCCGGGCCCGGGCTTTGGAGGGGCCCGGGAATCTCAAAATGCTATCCAAGCTTTTTGCTTACAGAAAATAGAAAAAACCACACCTTTAATCACCTTTCGTAGATTGCAATCCGTTTAAATTTCAACAAATTTTATAAATCTGTGAACGTGTTTATTAATGTGTATATTAATAATTTATGAAGAATATATATATTTCTATGTAAACATATTTAGTCTTATGTTGATCTGTATGAATGTGTAGATAAATTAAAGTTCGTAACTATATATTCATTGAACATAATATACAAGTATGCATATATATGCTTAAATATACATGTATATACAAATTCATATAAATATGTAAAAGATGGTAATTTTGATTTTGAGAATTTGTTCATTTTAGAATGGGGGCCCGTGTTTTTTTTGCCCCCGGGCCTGGATTTTCTCTCGGCGGCCCTGCTTAAACGCACAAATTGAAATAAGTAAATGGAATAATAATTGGTTTTGATTATGAATTCCATTTAAGCACGTGTAATGGTCGCTATCAAAATTAATGTTAAACATTTTCATCGCATGCGATAAAATGAATTTCTAGTTCGACTAAAGGATGGCGCTGCTATTAATATTTGATCTAACTTTACCTTATATCGCACTGAATGTACTATAAACTACAACTAACTTCAAAGAGATTTTCCAAAAAAATTAGTGAGAGTCAATTTCCGAAACTATATAAAGGCTGACAACACCACAGTTACCTTTTTGGAGAACCGCAAAGTCATCGATATAGCTTCCAAAGTAGAAGATTCGATTGCCGCCCATTTCGGACTTTAAACGTCCAACTTACTACTTTTCCAGGTATGTAGAAATGAAAATTAAACCGAAAAAATTCCAGTTAGTGCATTCACTTATGCACATAATTTTGTTACAGTGTATTATAGAAATTTCATCGGAAGAAAGAACCACACGCGATACCAAAACCTTGCATCCAAGACAGGACTGGGTGTGGGTGTGGACGCCTTTTTAATTGAGGTCGGAAAAGTCGGAAGATTAGGAAGCATACAAAGGGGCAGAAACAGCTTTTTTGCTTCTTCTCGTCCTAAAACCACATATCACATGCCTGACCAAAGAAATCCTAAACAGTATAGGCACAAACTGCATATATGTACAAATGTACATGCACAACCGCACATAGGTGTTGTACTTTGCCCATCCATGCCTTTGGCATCCAACAACGTGCAAAGACAAACCCCATATCAGTAGGCAGTGGAAAGCGGACGGGATAAGCGGTACCATCAAAAATTCGAGCTAAACAAGTGTAGTGCTGATACAGGAAATAAATTCCAAACGAAATAAACCAAATTAAATTTAGTGAAGGATAAGTGGAAAAAGTTAGGAAAAGATTTGAAAATTGAAATCAAGTGAAAAGCGATATAGTTCAGAAAGTTTGAAAGAAGTATATATAGCCAAAGAGATTTTGGGAAACAGAAAGTGTTAAAATAACAAAAAAAGAAATAGTAATAAGTCCATGAATTAATTAATTTAAAATTGTGAACCAAATGCGAATTGGATTACTCAAATGTATACTTTTAAAAGCTAAAAACATCCGAAGAGGTTTACTGGTTAAAAAAAAAAAAAACATTTCTACAAACTATTGCATTATAAATACCCAATGTAAAAGTCATTTCCAGTCACATTGTTTTGCGTTGTTGTTGCAAATACCAACCCCACCTCTTAAAAAGCAAACGCAAAAATCTAAGTTAAACCAGAAAATTCAAGTAAATTTTCGTATACTTCGTTGTGCATAATCGAAGAAGATATACCCATATAGATATAAAAATAAGTTTTCTAAAGAAATGTTAAGTTAGGATAGCTTTTCTGTAACGAAAGAAAAATACACTTGCTGATAAGTAGAACCAATCGAATCCATCTCCTACAGGAACATCGCATAACAACTACAACGATGGAAGGCCTTTCAACGCTGCAGCTGAAGGCGAATTTGTAAGCATGTAAGTTATATAATTTCTATCTAATTCTTTCGTTATAATTTTTTTCAGACGATCCATATCGCCATAAATATGTACGTATGACGGCAAACATTTTCCTTGCCTAAAGTTAATTTTCCATAATTTTCTGAAATTTTAAATTTTCATTAAGACTAATCGGCATGTTCATGAATCCTTGATTTTAGCTTTAAACTCACTCGCACAGTTTTAAAACATTTAGTTTTGCAATTGTCTTTTAATTTATCTTAAATTTTCATTTTGGTGCAAAATTGGAAATCGAGCATAATGCCCACCTATGATCCTTATGTATTCATTCCTAGTTGGCTGCGGGCTTTGATATACCATTTCTTGTAGTGCGCGCCCATATCTACATACATACATAATTACAAACGTACGTTTGCCGATTTGGTGGCAGCTGAACATTTACATAAAATCTGTGAAAACATAAATTGAGAAACCAAAAAAAAGAGAAAATTTCACATAGAGTTAATAATTGTCAAAGAAACATCGACAGTGGCATTGGATTTTTTTGTGCCTTTGATCTCATTGATTTATTTGGAATTGCATTTGCTTTTTTTATTCACAAATCTCTCGGAGTAGGAAACCAAAGCAAGAGCGATATAAGAGTTTAAACTTTAACATATTTATTAGCCACTTGCAAAGCCAATAAGTACGTAGGCGAGAATTTGTTTTTATTAAGAACCAATTCATATAGTTTGAAGTTTATTGATGCTTGGAATTACGAGGGTTATTCGTTATAAAAGTTTGTTTAGCTAAGTTTAGAATTAGAAATTGTTTAATAAAACCGAAATATGAATTTATAAAGTTTTAAAAAAAGAAACAATAATGTGTTAAGTATTTCTTCTAATTCCTGGTAGGCATGGCAGCATAAAAAGGTAAGAGAAATTAATGTGGGTATCTTCCAATACAAATTTAGATTGAAGACCATGGTAGGGTAGGGTGAAGAACGCACGCCGCGCCAGTGGAATTTCTTCCACATTTGTGTTGCTCCTAGCACTCCATGTTGGTCTTGCTTCGAATGCGACATGCACTTTCAGCTCAGACAATGTATCTTCTGGAATACTACCTTGCACAGAGGCACTTCTTGGCCACTCCTCGCTCGGCAGCCCAAGCCATATCGGGCCGCGCAACATTAGTTGATTGCCCACAATCTTGCTAGCACTGATACCCCTCGTTAGAAAGTCTGCTGGATTATCGCTCGTTCTCACATGTCGCCACTTACTGATATCTGTGTTTTCCTGGATAGAAGCCACCCGATTCGCTACGTAGACCTTCATTTCACATGGTAGCTTCCGTATCCTATGCAGGGCTATCATGGAATCAGACCACAACATATTATAAACTGACTCCCATTCCATGCTCCGTATAACGCTCAAGTATAACCTGCCCAATAGCTCCGCAGCAGCACGCTCAAGTTTAGGAATTGAGATAGTTTTCAGTGGCGCGACTCTAGCCTTGGACACTAGCAACTCATATCTTATCTCGCCCTTGCTCGATACTACTCGCACGTAAATCGCTGCCCCGAAGCCCTTCTCAGGTGCATCAGCAAACCCGTGCAACTCGACGGTCGCATCAGCAATAGCACCGATAAATCGAAGCAATTCGAGTTTTTCTAGCTCTGAGATATCTTCCCAGAATTCGCAAAATCTGAGTTTAATATTCTTAGGCACCTCGTCATCCCAGCCCATTTTCAATCTCCACAGATCTTGCACTATTATTTTGCCAATAATTGTAACCGGTGTTATGTAACCGTTTGGGTCATAAAGTTGCGCAACACAACTTAAAACATTGCGCTTGCTAATTAGCACAGGTATCTCTGGCACCTTTACTCCAAATGTGAGGTTGTCACTATCAATTTGCCATTTCAGGCCTAGCACGGATGTATCAGTGTTGTCAGCCATCAACACTTTATTTGATTCTTCTGATTGGAAAGCGCTTGCAAACCGCTTACTATTGGAATGCCACTTGCACAATTCCATGCCTGCACTACCTAGCACGAATTTCATTTCCCTACCTAATTTGATCGCATTGCTTGCTCCAGATCATTTATAATCGCTCTAGCTGCTGATGGGAAATGCTCAAGCTCATCTGTGGCTGGTTGGATTAAGCAACGCACCGCCAAGTGGGCCGATGCAGTCATCCCATATGTAACACCTGTCAAACAATACTCGCTCAACTTTTCCCTGGTACTCTCACGCCAAAATATTCGCTGTGGGTCATACTTGCTCTCTACTATTCGCACTCGCCTAAAAACCATTTCCACGTCACAGCTTATGCCAATCCTAAGGCCTAAATCGCATTATGATATCAGCTAAATCTCTTTGTAACTTTTCTCCAAGCATTTGCACCTCATTCAAAGATACTCCTGTGTCTGTTTTACAGCATGCATTAAATACCACACGAAATTTCTTGAGCACACAGTGGTGTGGAATATAATAGCCTAGCTCACCAGGCATTGGATCGCTCAGAGCTTCCACCATATGCCCAAGCCTCGCGTACTCTCGCATAAAATCTATGTATTTGTTTGCAATTTCAGGGTTTCTAGCTAATCTTTCTCCAAATAGAAGAACTGTTTTAATGCGGTTTCACGAGAGCTGCCCAATCTCCTGGCCTCTTTCATTGGAATCGTAACTACAAACCGCCCAGTATCATCTCGAAGATGCGTATTTACAAATATTTGCTCAACTAGCTCTTGCTTTGTTGTTCGGAGGGGTGAATCACTGATGTGATCCATTTCCCACAATCTTTGCACGTTCTTGTCTAGCTCTTCATAACTGACACAACCAATGCTGGGTGTACCTGCCCCGGTTCCATAATCCATTTGATCGATATATGCGCCAAGCACTACTATCCCAAAGGTAGTTTCTACCATCGTAATATGGTCAGGGAGCCTGGCTACCAAGCCAATTAAACATTTCGCAAACACTTGCACTCCTATCCCGATCTGAATCTCGTTGGATTCCCAATAATGTGGATTAGCAAACGGCATATTCACTGGATTATTTAATCTAACCAAGCTGGACTGGCTAGATGGCACTAAAAGCTCTAGCCCACCCTGTCGTGGCAGTATCCAAAATTCCGCTTCAACATATTGATTCGATTCATACCATGGTATGACCCGAGCACTTATCTTCCGCTTGACCACAAATGGTTACCCTTCTATACCTACCATATGTCCGTAGCCATTAGCTGCAGGCAATTGGTATGCTTTGAAAATTTTATGTGCGATGAGATTCGGTTGCGCTTCCGAATTTAACAACGCAAAAAAATTTGATCTAACCAATCTCCAACTCAACCAGCGCGGTGGGTAAAAGAGATTTGCTTTATCTAGCTCCTATATCATGCCCTAAGGACTGATCTCTGAAATCTTGCCCTAGCTGATCTTGACTATCTGTCAAATTAAACGCACAGCTATGCGATGAGGTGGGCACATCTAACTGTTTATTTTTCTTATTAGGCTCATCTAGCTCTGCAAGCTCTTCTATATCCGACTGCGTCTTGCTTCGTTTACCTGGTTGTCAGAATGTCGAGATACCTCTATCCGCTTTGCGCTTGGTTGCCGCCTTTGATTTAGTACTAGCTCGCTGAGATTCAACTTTATCTTGCATTGTTGACATCTCTGGTTTGACACAAAACTCTCATATGGAGAATTTTGCCTGGACAACGATCACACGGTCCGGAGTAGCATTCTTTCACGGCATGCCCCTGCTTTAAGCAATTTGGGTATAATTTATGTTGCTCTATGTATGACTTGAGCGATTTCAAATTCAAGCTCAAGAAATCTGGGCATTTATAGAGCCCATGATCCCTTTGCATAGGTAACATGGATATGTTTTCTTCTCGCTCTCGTTGCTCTGATGCCCAATACTAGCTCTGTTGTGACTCGCTCCTTGACTAGATCCCTGCTGACCCCTCTTGGGTTGGCTGCTACTTGCAGTCGATGCCACACTCGCCTCTCGTGCACGCCTATTGTCTATTTGATGTGATGATGCTGTAGCTTGCTTGTCTAGAAATGAGAGCATCTCAGTTGCAGTCGGCGTTTCTGACTGTCGCTGAAGCTCCCATGCCTTACTAGTGTCTTCATCTAAGCGCTCATGTAAATTATGCACAAAAATCATATCCCAACTTTCAACAGGTAACCCCTGCGTCCGCAGCTGCCGCAATGTTTCATGGTTGACATTCGCCATACGCTGCAACTCATCAGATGATGTACGCTCCAAGAAAGGCAATCGATAAAATTTACGTAAATATTCGCGGCAAATATGGTACTTTTTATCATACAGCTGCTTCAAGCGCTCCCATGCTTCATGATAATTTTCATCTGATAATTGCCACTTGCCCGATAGTGATTTTTGTAAATAGGTGAGCTTAAAAGCTGGCGCACGGCAGCTTTGAAACGGTCATGAAAACCTTTCCACTTCGTCAAGGTGCCATCAAACTCGCAACAATTGTTTTTCATGTCCATTTGCCGTTGTGGATATTGTAGCTCTACTTGAATGTTCGCTGGTCTATTTACTTGCACTTGCGCTGGACCTAGCTCATTTACTTTTTCCTGCAGGGCAGCATTGGCTGCAAAATAAACTTGCTTGGTCTTTACTAGCTCTTCGTCGTATTCCTTAATATCTTCGCTCTTTTTCATATTAATTACTAGCTCACCATGCATGGCAATGCACTGTTTCCACCTCCCTTCCAACGCCTGTAAACGCGCCCTAGCACCAGCATAGGTAATCTAGTCAAACTCCTCCCTCAGCACATAAAGCGCTGCTCGCCTAATTGCCCAAAAACATGCTGAAAAGATCTCAAATTTGCCATTTTGTGATTTCACCTATATGAACCTGAAAATAATTTGATAATTATTTGCCATTAGCACACAAATTTGTAAACGCAGAAATTTTAAGCACACTATAGCTCGACTTTGGCCAACAAATTGGCACAGGCACATTGGTATTTTTCAAATCGCTGTCTTTTCGTGAATATGTATGCACGCAAGCTCTCTAGATTGTTCCATTATTATTGAAACACATAACTCTTACCTTTTTCATCTTTTGCACTATGCGCAAGAACAGAATTTGCACCCGTATATTTTTCAAGCTCACACTGGTTCGATTTCACGAGCTTCGCATATTCTATTGCACTCTAGCTCTCCCAAAGCTTCATTTTCTTCTAGTTAAACACATGTGTTTCTAGCTCCTTTCCGTTCATGATAAACTAACTCAACTAGCTCAATGCAGTTTATAGGTACATACATAAGTATGTATGTATTCCTAGCTTTTTTTCTTGCACAGCACTTTTGCGAAGTAAAAAATGATAGAAATGATTGCGCCAACTCCTATCCGGCTCTACAAGGACCAATGTTTAAGTCCCAGTAATTCCCAAGTCCAAAATGAACACACTTTATTTTAGTTGGAAAACAATGAGTGAAAAACAACTTTTATTTTGTTCATAATTCCACTTATCACGACTAGCTCCAATTAACTATTTTTTAGCACCAATAGCACGACTAGCACAGTGCAACACATCTCGCACGACCAGCAATCATTGTATGTATCCAGCGTTCACCGCACATCGTTACCAGGTTCTCTATAGACTCATCATTGCCAGATCAATGTCAATAAGCACATTACTTCGTATGAAGGTGGGTTCATACGGAACAATGAAGCCAAACTGTACTCGAAAATGTAAACACCAATACCTACCAGCCGCTCCTTTTTAAAGTGCGTCGAAATTTTGTGCGATTTCCCAAAAAATTTGATTAAATCAATTACAGCGGGTTCATTTTAGAGGTAAATAATAACTGAATTATATGTATTTAATTAGCGAGCTTTGCTCATATTGCTTTATACAATGGTTTTTTGTAATTGATATTAGAGAAAAATTGTAAGTTTACAAACGGCCTAGTAACCATCGCCGTTTGTAAACTTACAATTTTTCTCTAATATCAATTACAAAATAACTGAATTAATCTAACCGAAAATGTTAAATTCAAGAGAAATGACTGGTATTTATTTTTACATTACTAATTTCTGTCTACACACGTGTGAGCGGGGACAGTTTGCCTTTGTCTCATAATATGTTGTTATTATTCAACTTTTGCGAAAAGTATATCTATCAAATGATAAAGAATTAAATTTTGAATCGTGTTACATTTTGTGAGCATCTTTGATTTGGTTAAAGATTCAAATTACAAACAAAAATTATCTTTGATTTTTTCTATGAACCAAATCACAAATAAAAACTATCCTTGATTTGGAAGGCGAAGCAAATTGCAAATCAAATTGATTCTTTATTTGAAAGAGGATTTGGAATCTAAAAGGTTTCAAAGGTTCTCTAAAATTCGATTTATCAACTTTTGGGAAAAGTGGTGTAATAACAACATTTCGACTGCTGAGTTGGATTTTTCAAAAAGCGGCCTGTCTTAGAATTTGTTTAAAAATTCCCTTCTCAGGTAAAATTGTATTGAAATGTTGTTCAAGTATGGCATTTTCGAAACTCAATCTGAGATGAGACTTTCTTGAACCACATTTTTAAATATGGCGCTATTGAAACGAATTCTTCAAGCAAATTCTGAGAAAACTATTTGGAAGTAGGGTGATCTTACACTCACCAGTCGATATAATACAAAAACCAATTCTTCACGAATAGGAGTCTAGGGGCGCCTTAGCCAGCTGGTTTTGTGCTGCTGCTTTTCATGTTGTTTACCGTTCTAACAACGCTTTTATTTGAGCCCACCACAAACAAAATACACATAATTTCATCGCTTCTACAAATATTTTAAGAGCACATATTTTATTGCTTTCAAATTCAGTATTAAATTTCAAATTTAATTTAAAATACAGTCCTATCTATTTTCAATTATTACTACTGTTTGTCAAAAAATAAATACATAAAAAATTAATTAATTAATGTTAGTAAGTAAATAGATTGGATTTTAATTTTTACGTTACATATGTATATATCTATTTTCAATTATTACTACTGTTAACCAAAACCTTAATACATTAAAAAAATGTATTTATTTATTTTTGTAAGTAAATATATTAAATTATTATTTTTACGTTAATACATATACATATTTAATTTTTATAAATATCAATGAAAATGAATTTAAGAAATAAAATGTGAATTTTTATAAAAAAAAAAATACTTTTTTAATAACGGGTTTTTACCCGCTATTAATAAACTGCCATCTTTCTAAATAGCTTATATGTAGTATCTAACACACTAGGTACTAGCTGGTTTAAAGGTGTGGGTTGATCCAGTCAGTAAATGTTTCTCCCAATAGCTAATGTGTTTTGAACAAAGTTCACATCAAGATACTTTATACGTGAAAATGCAAGACAAAACAACAAGGGAAACGTATAGCAGACCGTTATTTTTTAGGGCTAAATTTATTAGTATTTTTTTACATTGCTCAATAATTTCATATACATATTTGGTTTCATTTAGTTATTCAAATTAACAATAGTACATCCAATTTTTTAACATCATTTTTATCTTCTGCATAGTTCATATTGTTACGAATATTAGCAAAACTAAGGAGTGCTGCCAGCTCTAAGCCGATCTAAGCAGTGACGTGAATGCACATCAATAATTCAATCATTATGTATCTACATAAACGAATCAATAATTGCGTCTACACATATGTACACATTCCGACGAGCAACATTTACATACAAGGCAGCGAGAGATGAGATGTCACACACCGATGAATTTACTTATACGCTTATGTGTGTGCGGGAGACTGTAAACTACAAACACATGCATATACCTTATCTGAGTTGTCACCAGAGAGAGCAATAATTTGTGCACGTAGTTGTGGCTGGCGATTTTGTAGCCGAAACAACTAGTAACTTCTGGAAATCGAAAAGCCTAGAAGTATATAGCGTAAACTATAAAAGCGATGCAGGCGAGTAAGAAGTAATTCAGTTTGATTTGAATTGTCAAGCAGTTACGAGTAAGACCATATCTAGCGAGCAATAGCACTATTATTTTGAAAGTCAGTTTCCTTTAAGCTATCAGTTTGGTTATTAAGCTATTCGTTGTACAGTTGGAGTGTTATTGTGAAGTACTTTAATAAAGGCCATTTTGCATTACTACAAATTGGAGTTATTTATTCAACAGTTTAGTGATTCGAACTTAGCAGAGGATTGCAAATAAGAGGATTTGCAAGTAAATTCGTTACAATTGGTGTCAGAAGAGGAATTGTTGAATAAATTCCAGAGGACAACAACGACATGGCAAAGTTCAGTGAATTGAAGATCCAGCAACTAAAGAAGGAGTTGGAGAGCCGTGGATTGAATACAAGCGGCGTTAAACTTGAACTTCAGGCACGGCTACGAGAGGCAATGGAAGCGGAAGGAATTGATGTGGAAAAGTATGACTTTCATCTTGATGGCGAGGAAGTAACAAAAGTTGAAGAGAAAAACGAAACATCGCAGACAGTTACGAGCACAGACTTGAACATGATTTTGGCTGCAATATCTGCTCAAACATCGACAATGTCATCACAACTAGAATCGCAGGAGACACGCATAACATCCAAGATTGAAGCACAAGAAACGCGTATGGCAGAAATGTCGACACAGATTACATCCAAGATGGAAACTCAACTGGCAGAGCAGAAGACATATATGGCATCCCAACTGGAATCACAGGAGGCACGTATTTCAGAAATGACGTCGCAAGTGTCATCTCAACTGGAAGACCAAAAGACATATATGGCATCTCAATTGGAAGCGCAAGAGGCACGTATGTCTGAAATTTCGGCAGAAATTTTGGAACAGGTATCATCAAAACTGGAAGCGCAGGATGCAAAAATGGCTCAATTTCAGGCAGAAGTAGATGATTTAAAAGGTCGTATGGAGCAGTTACAACTAAATCGCCCAGCTGTTTCAGCGAGTAATCCAAAGGTAAAGACACCATCCTTTGACGGTTCTGTTCCTTTTCAGGTCTTTAAGCTACAGTTTGAGAAGACCGCAGCAGTGAACCAATGGAATGCTGAAGATAAAGTTGCAGCTCTGTTCGTGGCACTGAAAGGGCCTGCCGCGGAAATCTTACAGACCATCCCAGAGTACGAGCGGAACCATTACGAAACATTGATGAGCGCTTTAGAGAGACGTTACGGAAGCGAGCATAGGAAACAGATATTCCAAATTGAGTTGCAAAACCGCTACCAAAAAGCAAATGAGACATTGCAGGAGTTTGCTTCAGATATTGAAAGATTGGCTCATCTTGCAAATGCGGACGCACCCGTGGAATACACTGAAAGGGTAAAAATCCAGAGTTTCATAAATGGCATACGGGACGTGGAAACGAAGCGAGCTACATACGCAAACCCAAAGCTGACATTTGCTGAAACGGTATCACATGCATTGACTCAGGAAACGGCCTCACTATTGAGTAAACCAGCATACAAAGCTCATCGTGTAGAAGTGGAAAGACCAGATTGGGTAGACACTATTTTGGAAGCACTGAAGGGATCACAACAGAAAAATGCCGGAGTTATTAAATGTTTCAAGTGTGGCAACCCAGGTCATATGGCACGACATTGCAGCAGCGGTCCCAATAGCTCCAACAATGTGGGTGGCCGTAAACGCAAAGCTGGCGGAAATGAGCAAGAGCGTGTCGAAAGTAAAGAACGAAAACTTGCCCCGGCTGTTGAATGTCCTGTGATATCTGTGTCGCAGATTGGAAGGAAATCAAGCAGTCTTACCATCAGAGGGAATGTGGATGGTAAAGAGCGTGTACTGACTGTAGATACGGGGGCATCTCATTCCTTGATTCGATCTGATTTGGTCTACAGGGGAATAAAGTCATTACCTGGAGCGAGGTTGCGTACGGTCACAGGCGAATATAACCAAGTTCAGGGAGAAGTAATATGTGAAATCCTAATTGGGAAGGTCATGGTTCTACACAAATTCGTTGTGGCGGAGATCGTTGACGAAGTTATATTGGGAGTGGATTTCTTGGTTGACCATGACATCAAGATCGATATGCAGAGAAGGGTGATGCATTATGAGAACCAAGATGTGCCACTTAACTTCAGTTTGGAAAAAGGGTTCAGCAGTAAGCGAGTGCTGGTCGAGGAGATTCGACAGAGACCACGAAAGTCAAGGAAAGTAGATCGAGCAAAGGTTGATGGATCGAATGTGCCAAATAAAGCGAAATTAAAAGTACCTGCGAGGAAAAGACCGGCATCAACAAACCCTAATGGACGCACTAAATTCACTGAAAGAATTTTTCAGAAAGAATGCAAGGATGATTTCAAGCCAGCGCGCACTTTTGTTGGGAAACGTCGGAACGATACTGAGTATGTGAAGCCAATCCGTCAAGAACAAGCTCTACAAAGTAGTTCTTCATTGGCCAAGCAACAGAGTGCGAGAGAACGATCCAGAATAATGAGTAGTAAGATGGAACACAGGTACGACAGGGAAAATAATTCGGAAGGTTTCCGGAATGGAGATTTGGTACTGTTAAACAACCCTCACCGGCGGAAAGGTGTCCCAGCCCAATTTCGGTGCAGTTGGGAAGGCCCGTACAAGATTGTGAAGAAGCTCAGTGATACCATCTACCGCATACAAAGCATTGAGAAACCACGGAGTAGAAGAGTGGTACATTTGGCGATGCTAGCAGCGTTTAGATCGAGAGATTTGTCTGATCGGGACGATCAGACTTAGGTGGAGGGCAGTGTTACGAATATTAGCAAAACTAAGGAGTGCTGCCAGCTCTAAGCCGATCTAAGCAGTGACGTGAATGCACATCAATAATTCAATCATTATGTATCTACATAAACGAATCAATAATTGCGTCTACACATATGTACACATTCCGACGAGCAACATTTACATACAAGGCAGCGAGAGATGAGATGTCACACACCGATGAATTTACTTATACGCTTATGTGTGTGCGGGAGACTGTAAACTACAAACACATGCATATACCTTATCTGAGTTGTCACCAGAGAGAGCAATAATTTGTGCACGTAGTTGTGGCTGGCGATTTTGTAGCCGAAACAACTAGTAACTTCTGGAAATCGAAAAGCCTAGAAGTATATAGCGTAAACTATAAAAGCGATGCAGGCGAGTAAGAAGTAATTCAGTTTGATTTGAATTGTCAAGCAGTTACGAGTAAGACCATATCTAGCGAGCAATAGCACTATTATTTTGAAAGTCAGTTTCCTTTAAGCTATCAGTTTGGTTATTAAGCTATTCGTTGTACAGTTGGAGTGTTATTGTGAAGTACTTTAATAAAGGCCATTTTGCATTACTACAAATTGGAGTTATTTATTCAACAGTTTAGTGATTCGAACTTAGCAGAGGATTGCAAATAAGAGGATTTGCAAGTAAATTCGTTACAATATTTACACAGTAAATTTAATTCTATGCTTCCCTTTTTTTACATATCTTTCAGTTATATGATCAATATTAATCTCAATATCGAAATGGGTATTTAAAACTGCAAGTCCAGTGAGTCTGTTCTGGGACATTGTGGACCGTAAGCACGTTTTCAACCGGCGAAGTGTCGAAAAACTCCTTTCAGCACGAGCATTGCTAGCTGGAAGGGTGGCCAGAATTTTGATAAGAGCATTTATTGATGGAAACGCATATTCATTGCAATCATTTATAACTTTTTCAGCTGATAGTGGAATTGATTTTTTGTGTTGCTTATCAGACCAGCGTTCTGACCACACTTCGTACTCTCCATCTAGATTAATTTTATTTCCTCCAATAATTCATGGGAGGACAATATCATACTTCAACTCATCTGCTAATGCGACTATTTTTTTGTAAATTCCCGATAAACGACTTCCTGCTTCAAGTCTATGGTTTTTTAATGTTCGCAAAGTGTCACTCAATGATTCAGAAGTTTGACTCAAATCTATTGACGGTATTGCAAAAGTAAGCTTAGTGGTTGTGCAACAGAAAGTACATTGCTCAAACAAATCATTGAAATCACGAACTCTGTCTCGCAAATAGATTTCTGCATAGAACTGGCCTCAGAACTTGTTGTTGAATCTTGCCAAGTAAAAATTTCTTGAAATGAAGCAGCAATTTTTGTGATGTTTTCTTCAAACTGCATTATACCATCATGTTTTTCCGACCAGCGCGTTTCACATAGTCCACTTAATGATTCCTGAAGATATTTTTTGAAAACTATGGTACGTTTCGGAGACTGAATTGGAAAACTGATGATTTTTTTTAATTAAATATGAAACTATTGTAAATTAATTAATGATGATGGGCTTAAAAGACATTAGTCTTACGCTCAACCAACGAGTCTTATAAATAAATGAATAAATCCTTTGTTTGAAGAACTTTTGACGTTTTCGCAAGCGAGTTATTAAGACAATGGTTGAAACACGGACAATGATTAGCATTGGTACATATTTTAATAAGTTCCCGCACAGCTCCCTTAACTTCTGATGTCATTACAGAACATCCATCCGTTCCAATTCCAACGCAACCTTCGAAGGGTACTCCTAAATTATTTAAAATATCGATCACTATGTGTGCCAAGGCTACACCTGTCAACTTTTTTTCCATTTAAAACATCTTCTCGGATCAAATCGTACGCATCAAGGAAGGTTACAAAATCCTCCCTTATATTACCATTATATAAATACCGCAAACAAATGCCGAGTTGCTCAGTATGACTACAATCAGTAGTTTCATCGAATATAATTGCAAAAAACCTAGCTTTTTTAACCCTCTCTATCAAAATAGATTGAATTTCGTCTTTGCAGCATTGAACAAGCTCGTTTTGAGTCGTGTTGTTTATATAAGTAGCTCTTGGATGCGTAGAATTTAAAAGTTCTTCAAGCTCTTTATGACCTGCAGCGATTAAAAATTTCAAAATTGCCCTAAAATTACCCTCGTTTGTTGCTCATTCGGAAAAGTTAAGTTTACCGTCATCTCTATGGCCTCTTAATGCTAAATTCTGTCGCCCACAAAGAATAATAGTTTTTATAATAATCTCCAACAATTTTCTATTTTTCTCAACTTGTTCCATGCGATGAGAAGAAAGCAAATTAGTGATTTCCTTTCCTGAATTTTTATAAGTATTTATGAAATCTTTACTAAAAAGGGCTGACTTAGAGTGATATTTGTTAATAGCGTGGTTATTTAGTACACCTTCTTTACCGGACAACTTTGCAAACGATGTCACAGGAACTTTGACAAGTGCATTGGGAATGAAATTACCATATTGAGGTCTGTAATGTTTTTCTTGAATTTATTAAATTGCTATGTGCGACATTGAAGTAAGAGCCAAAGAAGCTCAAGAGCCGTTTTTAAAAATAACCAAATGAATTTTACAAAAGCGCATTATCTACAAACGAAGAAAATTCAACGGAATACGAAAACCTGCTTACTGAATCGTACAATTCCATTATATCTTTAAACGTGATAATTCAAAACCAATTAATAGTACGTTGAAGAGAGCAGCTTATCAAATGTTTTGCTAGATTAGTATGTAGAATAGAGGTTCCACAAAATTTTATATCATTATTGCGTGAAGATATCATTGAAGATTACGAATCGGGCGACGAATTATTGTATGATAATTTACAAATTTCTAAGGAAGATAAAACAGCTACAGTAGCTTGAACGAGCAAGAGGTGTATTGCATTCGCTCCGTATTTTTTTTACGTTTTTGGTTTTTAGTTGGTGCCTTGTATCCAATAAGTGGCTTAATAATTTCTAGCCGCAGTGTTTACGCTTGGTTTAAAATCTACCCTGGTTTAAAATCTACCTGTTTTTTGCATTTTTTAACAAGGTATGTCACATGTGCAGGCTATTGCACCCAAGATGCGCTGTAGTAGAGGCTCTTCCACACCTAAAGCGGTAAAACTTGATGAGAGTGCTGCTCTGCCAACATTACTAACAGCACTGCGGGAGCTCGAAGAGAAAATTCAAAGCCAGTCTGACAAATTACAATCGCTTTTTGATAATCTCTCTACAAAAATAACTGACGTTGAAAACACACTAAGTAAGACGATACAGTGAAGTGGCTCTACTATCTAAAAAAGTGTGTGAGTCTGCTGAGCGGATTGCACCTTTGGAAGCCAATCAAGAAAAGTGTGGTATTGAAATACAACGAAAAAAGTCAACAATTATAGATGAGGGTGTGTATGCAGCAATGCTTTGTGTGGGTATATTTAAATGAGTTTTGAATAAATAAGTTAATATATATACACACTAGCCTTTACCCGCGGCTCCGTCTGCAAGGAGAAAATGAAATATAGGAGCTATTGACATTAGCCTGCTTATCAAGTTATCTGTTTAAAATTTTCTTCTGTCTAATGCATTTTTTTTTCGTAATTGAGTAAAAAAAAAGATCTAAATGAGTTGATAACCTGATAGAGCCCCAAATGATCCCGAAATTATCCAGAAAAAGCCACGAAATGACGAAAACGACGATATCGCGGACTGATCCCGAAAACCATCGAGAAATGCCACGGAAGGGTCTCCAAAAGTTCCCGGAATAGTCCCAAAAAAACCCGAAATGACAACGACACGATTCTAGACTTATTCAGAGAACCACACAGAAATGATCCCTGAAGGGTATTAAAATGATCCCGAAATAGTCCCGGAAAAGTTCCGAAATGATCCTGACGGGCTCCCGCACGTATCTCAAAAACCATCCAGTAAATATCCAGGAAGGGTTCCCAAATTATCCCGACATAGTCGAGAAAAAGTTCCGAAATGACCCCGAGAGGATCGACGACGGATCGCGAAAACCATACAGAAATGAATCCGGAAGGGTCCCAAAATGATCCCGAAATAGTCCGGAAATGACCCCGATGGGATCCAGGACGGATCCCGAAAAATATCCAGAAATGATGCCGGAAAGGTCCCCAAATGATCCCCTGATAGTCACGAAATGACCCTAATGGGATCCCGGACGTATCCCGAAAACCATCTAGAAATGATGCCGGAAAATACTCCAAATGATCCCGAAATATTCCCGAAATGACCCCGTCAGGATCCCGGAAACCATCCAGACATGATACCGAAAGGGTCCCCTAATGATCCCGTATTAGTCGAGAAAAAGTCCCGAAATGACCCCGACGGGATCCCGGTCGAATCCCGAAAACCATCCAGAAATGATGCCGGAAGGGACCGCAAATAATCCCGAAAAAGTCCTGAAATGACCCCGACGGGATCCCGGACGGATACCGAAAACTATCCAGAAATGATGCCGGAAATGTCCTCAAATGATCCCCTAATAGTCCCGAAATGACCCTGACGGGATCCTGAACGGATCCCGAAAACCATCCAGAAATGATGCCGGCAGGTACCCCAAACGATCCCGAGTAGTGCCGAAATGACCCCGTCGGGATCCCGAAAACTATCCAGAAATGATGCGGGAAAGGTCCCCAAATGATACCCTAATAGTCCCGGCATGACCCTGACGGGATCCCGATAACCATCCAGAAATGAGCCCGAAAGGGTTCCAAATGATCCCGTATTAGTTGAGAAAAAGTTCCGAAATGACCTCGACGGAATCCAGAAATGATGCCGGAAGATACCCCAAATGATCCCCAAACAGCCCCAAAATGGCCCCGAAGGGATCCCATACGGATCCCGAAACCCATCCAGAAATGATGTCGGAAGGGTCCCCAAATGATCGCGAAATAGTCCCGAAACGATCCCGAAATTGTCCCGAAAATGTCCCAAAATAACCCCGATGGTATCACGAAAACCATCCATAAATGATCCCGGAAGAGTCCCAAAGTGATCCCGAAAAAGTCCCGAAAGAGTCCCGTAATGACTTCGACGGGATCCCGGACGGATCCCGAAAACCATCCAGAAATGATCTCGGAGGGTTTCCATATGACCCTAACGGGATTACAAATAAGGTGAAGCTAATTATAAAACCATGTTAATAAGGCAGCAGGCGCGTTGGAGCGAATGAAAAGTTACAAAGAAACATACAGGTAAAGCTACTAAAAGCGTGCTAATAAAAACAATTGAAGTAGGGCGGATGGCGGTAGGAGACGGGGAACACCACCGATCGTTTTTCTAAAATTGTTTAGATCTCGATCTGTATGAGCCAGATACCAAAAATTATTGATTTAGGAGAGCACTTATATTGGGTTATAACAATTTATAGATTTTACACCAGGGGTGGAGAGAAAGGGGAGGGGCGGAGGGGGACGAAGAGTGTCACTGCTCATTTTGTAAGCCCTCGTCAGTAAAGGTAAGGTTATAATGTGTAAAAATTATTAAAAAGTAATTTTTGGAAGGTGTAGTGGGACCCCCACCCCCCCTTTTCAAGTTCAAAAAAATTTCGCTAGTTGTCTGTGTCTCAAATTTCATCAAACTCCGTGTAGCCATTCTGGCGTGATTCAGTCACAAAGACAAAAAAATATAATAATTAAATTTTAACTGTTCCTAGGGGGCGGGGACCTCCCACCGTTTGAAAAATATATAGCTGGTAGATCATTCTAGACTATTGGCTATATGTGTGCCAAATTTCAGCGAAATCTGTCCAGCCGTTCTTGCGTGATTGAGGCACAAAGACAAACGTCTGGACATCCAAACATCCAAACTTTCCTATTTATAATATACTAGCCTTTCCCGCGGCCCCGTCCGCAAGGAGAAATTTAAATATATGGGCTATTCGCGTTAGCCTGCTTATCAAGTTATCTGTTTAAAATTTTGTTTTCTGTCTAATGCATTTTATTTTTGTAATTGAGTAAAAAAAGAACTAAATGAGCTGATAACCTGATAGGATCCCAAATGATCCCGAAATTATCCAGAAAAAGCTACGAAATGACCCCCACGCTATCGCGGACGGATCCCGAAAACCATCGAGAAATGCCACGGAAGGGTCTCCAAAAGTTCCCGGAATAGTCCCAAAAAAACCCGAAATGACAACGACACGATTCTAGACGTATCCAGAGAACCACACAGAAATGATCCCTGAAGGTGTTCCAATATGATCCCGGAAAGGTTCCGAAATGACACTGACGGACTCCCGGGCGGATCTCAAAAACCATCCAGAAAATATCCAGGAAGGGTCCCTAAATTATCCCGACATACTCCAGAAAAAGTTCCGAAATGGCTCCGAGGGGATCCACGACGGATCGCGAAAACCATACAGAAATGATTCCGGAAGGATCCCAAAATGATCCCGAAATAGTCCGGAAATGACCCAGATGGGATCCCGCACAGATCCAGAAATGATCCCGGAAGGGCCCAAAAATTATCCCGGAAAAGTAACAAAAAATCCCGAAATGGCTCCTACGGCATCCCGGACGTATCCAGAAATGATCTCGGAAGGGTCCTCAAATGATCCCAAAATGGTCCCGAAATGACCCTGATAGATCAGGCAAACCATCAAGAAATTGTGCCGGAAGGGTCCCCAAATGATCCCGAAATAATACAGAAAAAGTCACGAAACGACCCCTAGAGGATCCCCAAATGATCCCGATATAGCCCAAAAAGGTCCCGAAATAACCCCGGCGGGATCCCGGACAAATCCCGAAAACCATCCAGAAATGATGCCGGAAGGGATCCCAAATGATTCCGAAAGAGTCCCGCAATGATTCCAACGGGATCCCGAACGGATACCGAAAATCATCCAGAAGTGATGCCGGAATAGTCCCGAAATGACACTTAAGGGGTCCTGGACGGATCCCGTAAACCATCCAGAAATGATCCCGATATAGTCCCGAATAAGTCCCGAAATGACGCTGACGGGATCTCGAACGCATCCCTAAATGACCCTGACGGGATCCCGGACAGATCCCCGAAATCCATCCAGAAATGATCTTGGGAGGGACCCCAAATGATCCCGAAAAAGTCCAGCAATGATTCCGACGGGATCCTGAACGGATACCGAAAACCGTGCAGAAGTGATGCCGGAAAGGTCCTCAAATGATCACCTAATACCAAAATAATCCTAACGGCATCCCGGACTGATCCCGAAATCCATCCAGAAATGATCTTGGGAAGGTCCCAAAATGATTCCGAAATAGTCTCGGAAAAGTCCAGAAATTATCCTGACGGGTTCTCGGACGAATCCTGAAAGCCATCCTTAAATGATCCCGAAAAAGTCCCCAAATGACCCTGACGGGACCCCGAAAGGATCCCGAAAACTATCCAGAAATGATGCCGGAAAGGTCCTCAAATGATCTCCTAATATTTCCGAAATTACCCTGACGGGATCCCGAACGGATCCCGACAACTATCTAGAAATGATGCCGAAAGGGCCCGCAAATGATCCCGTATTAGTCCAGAAAAAGTCCCGAAATGACCCCGACGGGATGCCGGACGAATCCTAAAAAGGTCCTCAAACGATCACCTAATAGGTCCTCAAATGATCTCCTAATAGTTCCGAAAAGACCCTGACGGGATCCCGAACGGATCACGACAAATATCCAGAAATGATACCGAAAGGGTCCGCAAATGATCCCGTATTAGTCGAGAAAAAGTCCCGAAATGACCCCGACGGGATGCCGGACGAATCCTAAAGAGGTCCTCAAACGATCACCTAATAGTCCCAAATTTACCCTGACGGCATCCCGGACAGATCCCGAAATCCATCCGGAAATTATCTTGGGAAGGTCCCAAAATGATCCCGAAACAAAATTAATAAAATAAAATAAATGTAAGGCGCGATAACCTCCGAAGAGATCTAAGGCCGAGCTTCTCTTCCAATTTGCGTCGTGCTCCTCTTGATTTTTCCCTACAAATTGGCCGGACGGGACCTACATGTTTTATGCCGACTCCGAACGGCATCTGCAAGGCAGATGAGTTTTCACTGAGAGCTTTTCATGGCAGAAATACAATCGGAGCGCTTGCCAGACACTGCCGAGGGGCGACCCCGCTTAGAAAAATTTTCTTCTAATTGAAAAATCTTATTTCTAAAATTTTGATGTTGCTTTGCCCGGGAGTTGAACCCAGGGCAAACGGTGTGATAGGCGGAGCACGCTACCATCACACCACGGTGGCCGCCATGATCCCGAAATAGTCTCGGAAAAGTCCAGAAATTACCCTGACGGGTTCCCGGACGAATCCTGAAAGCCATCCTTAAATGATCCCGAAAAAGTCCCGAAATGACCCTGACGGGATCCCGAAAGGATTCCGAAAACTATCCAGAAATCATGCCGGAAAGGTCCTCAAATGATCTCCTAATAGTTCCGAAATGACCTTGACGGGATCCCGAACGGATCCCGACAACTATCTATAAATGATGCCGAAAGGGTCCCCAAAATATCCCGTATTAATGGCGAAAAAGTCTCGAAATGACCCCGACGGGATCCCGCACGGATCCAGAAAGCCATCTAGAAATGATGCCGGAAGGTTCCCCAAATGATCCCGAAATGACCCCGTCGCGATCTCGGACGGATCCCAAAAACTATCCAGAAATGGTGCCGGAAAGGTCCTCAAATGATCCCCTAATAGCCCCGACATGACCCTGACGGGATCCCGGGCGGACCCCGAGAACCATCCAGAAATGATGCCGAAAGGGTCCCCAAATGATCCCGAAAAAGTCCCGAAATGACCCCGACGGAATCTCGAAAACCATCCAGAAATGATGGCGGAAGGGACTCCAAATGATCCCGAAGAAGTTCCGAAATGACCCCGACGGGATCCCGGACTGATCCCGAAAATTATCCAGAAATGATGCCGGAAAGGTCCCAAATGATCCCTTAATAGTCCCGAAATGGCCCTGAAGGGATCCCCGAAGGATCCCGGAAACTATCCAGAAACGATGCCGGAAAGGTTCCCAAATGATCCCCAAATAGTGCCGAAATGACCCTGACGGGTGCCCGGACGGATCCCGGAAACTATCCAGAAATGATGCCAAAAGGGACCCCGTATTATCCCGAAAAAGTCCCGAAATGATCCCGGCGAGATCTCGGACGGATCACGAAAGCCACCCAGAAATGATGGCGGAAGGGACCCCAAATGATCCCGAAACAGTCCCGAAATGGCCCCGACGGAATCCCGGGCGGATACCGAAAACCATCCAGAAATGATGCCGCTAGGTACCCGAAAATGATCCCGAAATGACCCCGTCGCGATCTCGGACGGATCCCGAAAACTATCCAGAAATGGTGCCGGAAAGGTCCTCAAATGATCCCCTAATAGCCCCGACATGACCCTGACGGGATCCTGGACGGACCCCGAGAACCATCCAGAAATGATGCCGAAAGGGTCCCCAAATGATCCCGAAAAAGTCCCGAAATGACCCCGACGGAATCTCGAAAACCATCCAGAAATGATGGCGGAAGGGACCCCAAATAATCCCGAAGAAGTTCCGAAATGACCCCGACGGGATCCCGGACTGATCCCGAAAACTATCCAGAAATGATGCCGGAAAGGTCCCAAAATGATCCCTTAATAGTTCCGAAATGTACCTGAAGGGATCCCGGACGGATCCCGAAAACTATCCAGAAATGATGGCGAAAGGGTTCCCAAAATATCCCGTTTTAATGGCGAAAAAGTCTCGAAATGACCCCGACGGGATCCCGCACGGATCCAGAAAACCATCTAGAAATGATGCCGGAAGGAAACCCAAATGAACCCGAAAAAGTCCCGAAATGACCCCGGCGGGATCCCGAACCATCCAGAAATGATGCCGGAAAGGTCCTCAAATGATCACCTAATAGTCTCGAAATAACCCTAACGGGATCCCGGACGGATCCCGAAAACCATTCAGAAATGATGCCGCAAGGGTCCCCAAATGATCCCGTATTTGTCGAGAAAAAGTCCCGAAATAACCCCGACGGGATTCGGGACGGATACCGAAATCCATCTAGAAATGATGCCGGAAGGTACCCCAAATGATCCCGAATTAGTTCCGAAATGACCCCGACGGGAACCCGGACGGATCCCGAAAACCATCCAGAAATGATGTCAAAAGGGACCCCACATGATCCCGAAAAAGTCCCGAAATGGCCCCGACGGGATCCCGGACGGATACCGAAAACCATCCAGAAATGATGCCGCTAGGTACCCCAAATAATTCCGAAATGACCCCGTCGCGATCTCGGACGGATCCCGAAAACTATTCAGAAATGATGCCGGAAAGGTCCTCAAATGATCCCCTAATAGTCCCGAAATGACCCTGACGGGATCCGGACGGACCCCGAGAACCATCCAGTAATGATGCCGAAAGGGTCCCCAAATGATCCCGTATTAGTCGAGAAAAAGTCCCGAAATGACCCCGACGGGATCCCGAAAACCATCCAGAAATGATTACGGAAGGGACCCCAAATGATACCGTATTAGTCCAGAAAAATTCCCGAAATGACCCCGACGGGATCCCGGACGGATCCCGAAACCCATTCAGAAATGATGCAGGAAGGGTCCCCAAATGATCGCGAATTGGTCCGGTAATTATCCCGGAATAGTCCAGAAAATGTCCCAAAATAACCCGACGGGATCCCGAAAACTATACAGAAATGATCCCGGAAGGGTCCCAAAACGATCCCGAAATAGTCCCGAAAAAGTCCCGAAATAACCCCGGCGGGATCCCGAACGGATCCCGAAAACCATCCAGAAATGATCCCGGAACGGTTTCGATATGACCCTAACCATGTTAATAAGGCAGCAGGCGCGTTGGAGCGAATGAAGAGTTACGTAGAAACATACAGGTAAAACTAATAAAAGCGTGATAATAAAAACAATTGAAGGAGGGTGGATGGCGGGAGGAGAAGGAGAGAACCATTGATCGTTTTTCCAAAATTGTTTAGATCTCGATCTGTATGTGCCAGATACCAAAAACTATTGATTTTGGAGAAAATTTATATTGAGTTATAACACTTTATAGAATTTACATCAGTGGTGGGAAGAAGGGGGGGGGGGCGGGAGGGTGTCACTGCTCATTTTGTAAGCCCTCGACTTATTTGGACCTATTGCGTTGTAATATTGGTGAAGGTCAGTAAAGGTAAAATTATAATGTGTAAAAATTATTAAAAAGTAATTGTTCGAAGGGGTCGTGTGATCCCCTCCCCCTTTCCATGCTCGAAAAAAATTTCGCAAGTAGACTATTTGTCTGTGTCCCCAAATTTCATCAAAATCCGTGTAGCCGTTTTGGCGTGATTTAGTCACAAAGACGAAAAAATACAATAATTAAATTATAACTGTTCCCAGGGGCGGGGACCTCCCCCCTTATCAAAAAAATATAGCCAGTAGATCCTTCTAGACTATTGGCTGGCTATATGTGTGCAAAATTTCATCCAAATCGGTCCAGCCGTTCTTGCGTGATTGAGTGACAAAGACAAACGTCTGGACAAACATCCAAACATCTAAACATCCAAACTTTCCCATTTATAATATATATTAGATATTAGATTAGATATTAGATTAGATGTGTAATTAACTTCAAAAAAAGTTACAAATTTCGGAAGATCGAGGAAGTTGAAAGAGTACAGACACAAATTGTAAATATGAACTTTTCAAGTTTAATAAATGTAATAATTAGTTTCGGTAAAAGTTTAGTTGAGGGGTCGACTACTAATACGCTACCAAAAATATCGAGAGAGGTGTCAAAAGACGCGTATTGATCTCGACAACAATGATCCGAAGGTGGAAAGGAACAATTTCATCTCAGTGCGGAGATATTTGCAGTTGAATTTGGCGATTTTCATGTGGTTGTTGTAATGTTGTTGTACCCACAAACAAATTTGTAAACATAAGTGTTTTGCGCGGATATAGTTTTGGTCTCCAAATGGTGTTGGACCCACCCAGGGTAATTTTTTATAAGCGCGACCGAAGGCCGCCAACGCAGAAAGGTGTTCTGCACAAAAATACTATGGATACCACCCCCGGTTTCGGAAGGACCCGCGGGTCATTTTTCGGTATTTCGTAAATATCTTTTGAATGAGTTAAAGTTTTTCTTTTCCGCCTTCGGATTATTAATACTGATGTCAAGACGCGTCGTTTGACACCTCTCTCGATTGGTGGCGTATTAGCAGCCGACCCGTCAAATAGACTATTACCTTAGTTTCTTACAAAAGATGTTTTTCATAAATAGTCCATACATATCTCTTCGTAGCAGTGCCACACATACATATCTTTAGTGTAAGTGGCATCATCGACATTCATGTTCAATGTGAAATCCTACAACCATATGTATGTATGAATTTACAATATTCGCGAACGAAAAGAGAAAAAGAACTAGAAGAACAAATAGAACCGAAATCGAAGATCTAGTTCACTTCTTCAGTTGAGAGACCCGGTCAATTGAACAAGTTCAGAACGAAACGACCCAACTCTATCACAGGCTCTTGAACATTCTTTAATTATAGAAGACATTACTCAAGCAAAAGCTCACGACATGGCAGTCGAGCAAACTAACAACGTTTGCCGACTAAACGCCAAATCAAGCTTAGTTAAATCAATCCTTGCATCAACCGACTTTAAAGACCCTAATGATGTGGTAGCAAAATTAATCGTCGAGCAGAATAATGAAGTGGAAGAAAGGCAGGTGTTGGCTTTTCGTGCTCGTACCAGTAATAATATTAGAGCATATGTGGTAATCAGAGGGGATTGCATGGGCACAATTTTAATCGCGGTACCAACAGTACTCGAGGCTATAGCAACACCACAAAAACAACACCAACTTTACTATCACTAACGCTAGACAAAGTCAAAGATTTCCTAGTAACAGAAACAACAACAGCTTTAACAATACATCACGACATAACAATAACAGTAGACAAACTAATGTCCGCACTTTAAACGCGGAAGCCTCTCAGGAGCGAACACTGAGGGAGCAAACCGAGTAAATGCGGCCAAAAAACAAAACGAAATGTCCATATATTGCTTAAACCTAAATTATACAGTTTTTTTTGAGTTAGGATGAACCGATTCCAGCAAATGGTGCTCATTTCTCGTGGACACGCAAGCAGACATCTCCTTAATTAAAATTTCCACCATAAGGGAGCATACGCCCATAGACAACAATAATATAATAAACATTACAGGTGTCACATCAGGTACAGTGTTGACTCTGGGCAAAATAGTAACAAATTTAAGAACATCAAATGAATTTTTTAAACATACATAGCATGTCGTTCCAGACAATTTTAATATCCCATCTGATGCCATTCTTGGCAAATATTTTTTAAAAGCATACAGATGCAACATAAATTACGCAAATTCCTTTTGGTTAAGTAGCCAAAAATTTGAGATTCCAATTTTACATGGTACATGGTATTTATACACAGAGTGCTTTGCACACAGAGTATAATAACTTTGATTGGATAACGGTTGGGAATCGAGAATCGAGATAGATATAGACTTCCATATATCAAAATCATCAGTATCGAAAAAAAAATTTGATTGAGCCATGTCCGTCCGCACGTCCGTCCGTCTGTCCGTTACCACGATAACTTGAGTAAATACTAAGACATCTTCACCAAATTTGGTACACGAGCTTATATGGACCCTGAATAGATTGGTATTGAAAATGAGGGAAATCGGATAACCACGCCCACTTTTTATATATATAATATTTTGGAAAACACAACACCTAGAGTGTTGAAATTTGACGTGTGAACTGATATTGAGACTCTTGATAAAAATTTGAAAATTTTTTTTTAAATGGGCGTGGCACCGCCCACTTGTAATTAAATAAATTTGACAAATATTATTAATCATAAATCAAAAATCGTTAAACCTATCGTAACAAAATTCGGCAGAGAGGTTCCCTTTACTATAAGGAATGCTTTGAAGAAAAATTAACGAAATCGGTTAAGGACCACGCCCACTTTTATACAAAAGATTTTTAAAAGGGTCGTGGACGAATAAAATAAGCTATATCTTTGCAAAAAAGAGCTTTATATCAATGGTATTTCATTTCCCAAGTGGATTTATAACATTAAATAGGAAAAACTTCAAATTTTTAAAAATGGGCGTGGCACCTCCCCTTTTATGCAATTTTCTATGTTTCGGGAGTTTGGAAAGCACTAAAATTTTTGAAAATGGGCGTGGCATCGCCCCTTTTATGACTAAGCAATTTTCTATGTTTCGGGAGCCATAACTCGAAGAAAAATTAACATATCGTAATGAAAAGGTGTACACATATTTTCCTTATAGCAGAAAATATTTCTAGTAAAAATGGACGGGATCGGTTAAATACCACGGCAACTTAGATATAAAACAAGTTTAAAAGGGTCGTAGACTAGAATAATAAGCTATAATTTAGCAAAAAATAGTTTTGAATCCATGATATTTCACTTATCAAGTTTTATTGTAAGAGGAAATGGGGAGACATTTTTCTTTTAAACGGGCGGTGCCACGTGTTATGTAGAATAGTAATTTATCTGAAATGAAATGTACAATTGAAGCTCACGCTGAGTATGTAATGTTCGGTTACGTCCGAACTTAGACACCTTTACTTGTTTTAATTTAGGGAAACCCAACCGACAGCTATTCATAGAATCGCAAGAAATTTGCGATGGCGTTTTCACGGCAAGGTGTATTACCAACAGTAGTAATCCTATATTAACAATTATAAATACCACAGATAAAGTGAAGCTAGTTAAAAATTGTCACACTCACTCGGAAATGATCAGTAACTACAATGTCTACTCTATTAATAAAACAGGTAAGAAAGTCAAATTTCGGGTGAAACCGAACATTACAGCTGTACACTTGAAATGCTGTTGTTGTATGTTTTGTGTGCTTAATAGTGTTACAAGGCTGCGCAATAGTACATATACATATGGTTCTATTCTGAACCCGAAGCATAGAAAATTGCTTATCCATAAAAGGGGCGGTACCACGCCCATTTTTTTAAATTTGAAGTTCTTCCTATTTACTGTTACAAATCCACTTGTGAAATGAAATACTATTGATATAAAAAGCTCTTTTTGCGAAGAGATAGCTTATTTTATTCGTACACGACCCTTTTAAAAATCTTTTGTATAAAAGTGGGCGTGGTCCTTAACAGATTTCGTTAATTTTTCTTCAAAGCATTCCCTATAGTTAAGGCAATCTCTCTTCCGAATTTTGTTATGATAGGTTTAACGATTTTTGATTTATGATTAATAATATTTGTAAAATTGATTTTACCACAAGTGGGCGGTGCCACGTCCATTTAAAAAATTTTTTCAAATTTTTATCAAGAGGTTCAATATCAGTCCACATGTCAAATTTCAACATTTTAGGTGTATTATTTACTAAATAATCAGGTTTTTTGTGTTTTCAAAAATTTTATATATATAACAAGTAAGGAAGGTTAAGTTCTGGTGTAACCGAACATTACATACTCAGTTGAGAGCTATGGTGGCAACATAAGGGAAAATAACCATGTAGGAAAATAAACCGAGGGTAACCCTGGAAAGTCTTTGTATGACATGTGTATCAAATGAAAGGTATTAAAGAGTATTTTAAGAGGGAGTGGGCCATAGTTCTATAGATGGACGCGATTTAGGGATATCGCCATAAAGGTGGATCAGGGTTGACTCTAGAATTTGTTTTTACGATATGGGTATCAAATGAAAGGTGTTAATGAGTATTTTAAAAGGGAGTGATTCTTAGTTCCATAGGTGGAAGCCGTTTCGAGATATCGCCATAAAGGTGGACCAGGGGTGACCCTAGAATTTGTTTGTACGATATGGGTATCAAATGAAAGGGGTTAATGAACATTTTAAAAAGAAGTGGGCCTTAGTTCTATAGGTGGAAGCCTTTTCGAGATATCGCCTTAAAGGTGGACCAGGGGTGACTCTAGAATGCGTTTGTACAATATGGGTATCAAACGAAAGGTGCTAATGAGTATTTCAAAAGGGCGTGGGGTTAGTTCTACAGATGAACTCCTTTTCGAGATATCGCCATAAAGGTGGACCAGGGGTGACTCTAGAATGTGTTTGTACGATATGGGTATCAAATTAAAGGTATTAATGAGGGTTTTAAAAGGGAGTGGTGGTAGTTGTATAGGTGGTCGCCTTTTCGAGATATCGGCATAAAGGTGGATCAGGGGTGACTCTAGAATGCGTTTGTACAATATGAGTATCAAACGAAAGGTGTTAATGAGTATTTTAAAAGGACGTGGGGCTTAGTTCTATAGGTGGACGCTTTTTCGAAATACCGCCATAAAGGTGGACCAGGGGTGACTCTAGAATGTTTGTACGATATGGGTATCAAACGAAAGGTGTTAATGAGTATTTTAAAAGGGCGTGGGGCTTTGTTCTATAGGTAGACGCCTTTTCGAGATATCGCCATAAAGGTGGACCAGGGGTGACTCTAGAGTGTGTTTTTACGATGTGGGTATCAAATTAAAGATATAATAAGGGTTTTAAAAGGGAGTGGTTGTAGTTGTATATGTGGTCGCCTTTTCGAGATATTGGCATAAAGGTGGACCAGGAGTGACTCTAGAATGCGTTTGTACAATATGGGTATCAAACGAAAGGTGTTAATGAGTATTTTAAAAGGGAGTGATCCTTAGTTCCATAGGTGGACGCCGTTTCGAGATATCGAATGCGTTTGTACAATATGGGTATCAAACGAAAGGTGTTAATTAGTATTTCAAAAGGGCGTGGGGCTTGGTTCTATAGGTGGTCGCCTTTTCGAGATATCGGCATAAAGGTGGACCAGGGGTGACCCTAGAATTTGCTTGTACGATATGGGTATCAAATGAAAGGGTTTAATGAGCATTTTAAAAGGGAGTGGGCCTTAGTTCTATAGGTGAACGCCTTTTCGAGATATCGCCATAAAGGTGGACCAGGGGTGACTCTAGAATGCGTTCATACAATATGGGTTTCAAACGAAAGGTGTTAATGAGTATTTCAAAAGGGCGTGGGGCTTAGTTCTACGCCTTTTCGAGATATCGCCATAAAGGTGGACCAGGGGTGACTCTAGAATGTGTTTGTACGATATGGGTATCAAACTAAAGGTATTAATGAGGGTTTTAAAAGGGAGTGGTGGTAGTTGTATAGGTGGTCGCCTTTTCGAGATATCGGCATAAAGGTGGACCAGGGGTGACTCTAGAATTTGTTTGTACGATATGGGTATCAAATGAAAGGGGTTATTGAGCATTTAAAAGGGAGTGGGCCTTAGTTCTATAGGTGGACGCCTTTTCGAGATATCGCCATAAAGGTGGACCAGGGGTGACTCTAGAATGCGTTTGTACAATATGGGTATCAAACGAAAGGTGTTAATTACTATTTCAAAAGGGCGTGGGGCTTAGTGCTATAGGTGGTCGCCTTTTCGAGATATCGGCATAAAGGTGGACCATGGGTGACTCTAGAATTTGTTAGGACGATATGTGTATCAAATGAAAGGTGTTAATGAGTATTTTAAATGGGAGTGATCCTTAGTTCCATAGGTGAACGCCTTTTCGAGATATCGCCATAAAGGTGGACCAGGGGAGACTCTAGAATGCATTTGTACAATATGGGTATCAAACGAAAGGTGTTAATTACTATTTCAAAAGGGCGTGGGTCTTAGTGCTATAGGTGGTCGCCTTTTCGAGATATCGGCATAAAGGTGGACCAGGGGTGACTCTAGAATTTGTTAGGACGATATGTGTATCAAATGAAAGGTGTTAATGAGTATATTAAAATGGCGTGGGGCTTAGTTCTATAGGTGGATGCCGTTTCGAGATATCGCCATAAAGGTGGACCAGGGGTGACCCTAGAATTTGTTTGTACGATATGGGTATCAAATGAAAGGTGTTAATGAGTATTTTAAAATGGCGTGGGGCTTAGTTCTATAGGTGGATGCCGTTTCGAGATATCGCCATAAAGGTGGACCAGGGGTGACCCTAGAATTTGTTTGTACGATATGGGTATCAAATGAAAGGGGTTATTGAGCATTTAAAAGGGAGTGGGCCTTAGTTCTATAGGTGAACGCCTTTTCGAGATATCGCCATAAAGGTGGACCAGGGGTGACTCTAGAATGCGTTTGTACAATATGGGTATCAAACGAAAGGTGTTAATTACTATTTCAAAAGGGCGTGGGGCTTAGTGCTATAGGTGGTCTCCTTTTCGAGATATCGGCATAAAGGTGGACCAGGGGTGACTCTAGAATTTGTTAGGACGATATGTGTATCAAATGAAAGGTGTTAATGAGTATTTTAAATGGGAGTGATCCTTAGTTCCATAGGTGGACGCCGTTTCGAGATAACGCCATAAAGGTGGATCAGGGGTGACCCTAGAATTTGTTTGTACGATATGGGTATGTGACTCTAGAATGCGTTTGTACAATATGGGTATCAAACGAAAGGTACTAATGAGTATTTTAAAAGGGAGTGGGCCTTAGTTCTATAGGTGGACGCCTTCTCGAGATATAGCCATAAAGGTGGACCACGGGTGACTCTAGAATATGTTTGTACGATATGGGTATCAAATGAAAGGTGTTAATGAGTATTTTAAAAGGGCGCGGGGCTTAGTTCTATAGGTGGACACCTTTTCGAGATATCGCCATAAAGGTGGTCCAGGGGTGGCTGTAGAAAGTGTTTGTACGATATGTGTATCAAATTAAAGGTATTAATGAGGCTTTTAAAAGGGAGTGGTGGTAGTTGTATATGTGAAGGCGTTTTCCAGATATCGACCAAAATTTGGACCAGGGTGACCCAGAACACCATCTGTTGGATACCGCCAATTTATTTATATATATAATACCACGAACAGTATTCCTGCCAAGATTTCAAGGGTTTTTTATTTCGCCCTGCAGAACTTTTTCATTTCATTCTACATAATATGGTAGGTGTCACACCCATCTTACAAAGTTTTTTTCTAAAGTTATATTTTGCGTCAATAAACTAATCCAAATACCATATTTCATTTCTTTTTTCGTATTTGGTATAGAATTATGGCATTTTTTTCGTTTTTCGTAATTTTCGATATCGAAAATGTGGGCGTGGTCATAGTCCGATTTCGGCCATTTTTTATACCAATTCAAGGTTAGTTTAGATAAGTACGTGAGCTGAGTTTAATAAGGATATATCGATTTTTGCTCAAGTTATCGTGTTAACGGCCGAGCGGAAGGACAGACGGTCGACTGTGTATAAAAACTGGGCGTGGCTTCAACCGATTTTGCCCTTTTTCACAGAAATAAGTTACTGTCCCAGAATATAAGCCCCTATCAAATTTCACAAGGATTGGTAAATTTTTCTTCGAATTATGGCATTAAAGTTATCCTAGACAAATTAAATGAAAAAGGGCGGCGCCACGCCCTTTTCTCTTTTATTTTTCCATTTTGTTTCACTATATCTTTACTGGAGTTGAATGTTGACATAATTTACTTATATACTGTAAAGATATTAAATTTTTTGTTAAAATTTGACTTAAAAAACAATTTTTTTAAGTGGGCGTGGTCGTTCTCTGATTTTGCTAATTTTGATTAAGCATACATATAGTAATGGGAGTAACATTGCTGCCAAATTTCATCACGATATCTTCAACAACTGCCAAATTACAGCTTACAAATTACAGCGGTGCCACGCCCATTGTCCAAAATTTTACTAATTTTCTATTCTGCGTCATAAGTTCAACTCACCTACCAATTTTCATCGCTTTATTCGTCTTTGGCAATGAATTATCGCACTTTTTCTGTTTTTCGAAATTTTCGAATTAGAAAAAAGGGCGTGGTTATAGTCCGATATTGTTCATTTTGAATAGCGATGTGAGATGAGTGCTCAGGAACCTACGTACCAAATTTCATTAAGATACCTCAAAATTTACTCAAGTTACCGTGTTAACGGACGGACGGACGGACGGACATGGCTCAATCAAATTTTTTGTCGATCATGATGATTTTGATATATGGAAGTCTATATCTATCTCGATTCCTTTATACCTGTACAACCAACCGTTATCCAATCAAAGTTAATATACTCTGTGAGCTCTGCTCAACTGAGTATAAAAATTGGGCGTGGTTATTATTCGATTTCGCTTATATTCAATACCAATCTGTTCCGGCTCCAGGTAAGCTCGTGTACCAAATTTTGTGAAAATATCTCAATATTTACTCAAGTTATCGTGTTAACGGGCAGAAGGCCGGACGGACATGGCTCAATCAAATTTTTTTCGAAACTGATGATTTTAATATATGGAAGTCTATATCTATCTCCAATCAAAGTTATAATACCCTGTGTACAATTAAAGATGGGTATAAAAAACAACAGCAGACCTAAAACGCATATGCGAACTTACACATATACTTACGCAGCAAATACCTAGCACTGGAAAATAAAAATTGTTAAACCTATGCCTCCAATATGCTGATATATTCGCATTAAAGGACGATATAATGACAATAAATAATTTTTATGAACAGAAACTTATAGCGTTTTATTTTCTGGCTAAAGTGTTACGCTTTTTGTACGCCGCGCAAGGGTTGTTGTTCTATTCTAAAAATCAGGCAACGCCTTTACGGGGTATTTCGTTATTTTGTGAAAATTGTTGCCAACGCAAAAGGGTTACACTTTTACCCTTTATAAAATGGCGTGTGGCAGTGCAACTCTGTGAAACTCTCAATTCGCTCTTAAGTTCCACATATACTCTGTTAATATGAGTGAATATGGTGAGTTGGAATGTTCTTTGTATGCACTATAAATGTTGAATATTTTCTGGGGTAGGAGTAACTCTATTAAGGCTTTACCATTTACTTAGGCAACAATTTATTTCAGAAAAGAAAACGCTATTAGAGTAAAGGATTCAACGCCCGCATTACCGGCTACCATATTCGCAGCGAGAGGAAATTGATAGGCAAGTAAAAATATTTTAAAAAGTAATCCTATAGAAGAAAGTAGTTCAAACTACAATAGTCCTCTAATTTTAGTTCCCAAAGCAGTGAAGGTCAAAAAGCCTACAAAATGTGTGTCGATTCCCGTGCTATCAATAAAAATCTTGGCGGCCACCGTGGTGTGATGGTAGCGTGCTCCGCCTACCACACCGAATGCCCTGGGTTCACACCCCGGGCAAAGCAACACCAAAATTTGAGAAATAAGGTTCTGCAATTAGAAGAAAATTTTTCTAAGCGGGGTCGCCCCTCGGCAGTGTTTGGCAAGCACTCCGAATGTATTTCTGCCATGAAAAGCTCTCACTGAAAACTCATCTGCCTCGCAGATGCCATTCGGAGTCGGCATAAAATAAGTAGGTCCCGTCCCGCCAATTTGTAGGAAAAATTAAAAAGGAGCACGACGCAAATTGGAAGAGAAGCTTGGCCTTAAATCTTTTCGGAGGTTATCGCGCCTTACATTTATTTGTTTTTTTTATAAAAATCGTATAGCTGATAAATTTCCGTTACCCCGCGTTGATGATATATTGGATAATCTAGGCAGAGGAAAATTTTTTCCCACTTTGGACCTTTTCTCAAAATTTCATCAAATTCCACTACATGTTGACTCGCGCGATATTGCGTCATTTAGTACAAATCGAAGTGCTTTTACATGGAATGTTTTGCCCTTTCGGTTAAATGTTGCCCCTAACTCATTTTCGCGAATGATGTCCATAGCGTTTCCAGGAATTGCTCCGAATGAAGCATTTTTATATATACACGATATTATTGTCATTGGATGTAGCGAAGAGCATCATTTACAAAATCTTTCGAAAGTTTTTGATACTTGCCGAACATTTAACCTTAAATAAATCCACATAAATGTAACCGATCCGAAGTAACATTTCTAAGGCATAATGTTCTTCAACGGGAATTGCACCAGATAATTCGAAAATCGACAGCATCCAAATCTACGCCACCCCGACAGATAAAAACTCCTGAAAGCGATTTGTTGCTTTCGCAAACTATTATCGCAGGTTTATACCCAACTTCGCTTTGCTACCAGCACTATTAAATGCACTAAGCCGAAAAAACGCACAATTTGTGTGAAGTGATGAATGCAAAAATTAATTTAAATGCTTAAAAAATTCCTTGATTTCACCAAAAATATTACAATACCCCCTTCACAAAAAAATTTATTGTAACACTTGATGCATCAAAAATCGGATGCGGAGCAGTACTAAGCCAGCTTCACGACGGCAACGATTTACCTGTGCTTTTCGCCACTAAAGCCTTTCGCAAGTCCAAGCAAAACTAACCTATCATCGAGCTAGAACTGTTAGCCATTTACTTCGCTATTAAGCAGTTCCGACATAAATATATGGAACTAACTTCACGGTTAGGTCAGACCATAGACCACTGGTCTATCTTTTCAAAACTTGCCAGAATCAGGCTAGAACTCGCAGAGTACGATTTCACAATCGAGTGTATCAAAGGAAAAACCAATGTAGTAGCTGATGCACTTTCACGCATTTCATTATCTGACTTGAAACACGAAACTAAACATATATTGGCAATGAAAACTCGGTCAATGACGAAACAATTACAAACAAACACAAACAATGCAAATCACATTTTAACTGAAAAGGTCTTGGTGTATGAAAAATTCGTATACGAATTTTCCAAGAAAATACCGAGAATAAGATCTCAAATATTTGGGACCTTTACCAACCTCTGCTATCGGTAACGAGTTCGCTGTTGCCTTGATATGTGATTTAACTAAGTATCTTGTAACCATAGCAATACCAGATAATACAGCCAGTACTGTGGCCAAAGCCATTCTCGAAGGGTTCATTCTAACTTACGGTGTAATGAATACCATTAAGTCGGACTTAGGTACTGAGTATAAAAACGAAATTTTTAACGAATAGTGTGATATTTTAAAAATAAACCATGACTTTTCTACGGCCTATCACTATGAAACAATTGGAACAATAGAAGGTAACCATCGAGTTTTTAATGAATATCTTCACGCATATTTAAATGAAACATCGTCGGATTGGGATACCTACTTAAAATATTTTACATTCCATCATAACGTAACTATTAACTCAGCTCCTATGACAATCGATCCCATTTACAATATCGATAACTATCTCAAAGAAATGAAGATAGGATGCAAAAATCGCATAATCTTCCAAAAAGTTTGATAAGTAAACAAGTTGCGATATGATAAGGACGCGAGACCTTTAAATTTAAAAGTAAACGATTTGGTATTGGTTGAAAAACAGCCATACGAAAAACATAACAACATCTACGAAGGCCCTTTTCAGGCTCAAAAGGTCGACGGTGTTAATCCACAATGTTAGATGAAAGAAACGAAAAATTAAAAACGATACACAAAAATAGATTAAGGAAAATAAATTAGTAAAAAAAAAAATAAAATAAAAAAAGGGATGTGTACAATCTGGCCTTAAAACATATACATATGCATATATAAATAATTGAGATCAGTGCCAAAAATTCTTAAACTTTTTCTTATAAAAAAAAATATTTCAATTACTTAATATTAATCAAGCTCTCCAATTGGTAAAACCGAACGAGAAAAAAACAGGGAAAACTTACCAAATTAAAAAGTTTTTCTTAATTTTTCCAAAAGGAGCTTTTCGGCCGATAAATAAAAAGACAAAAACTTTTGTTTTTTCTTATTCTCCTACGCGTTTCGATGTTTTTTATAACATCTTCATCAGGGAGTCTGGTTTATTCTAATAAAACATGAAACGAAAAAACAAACATTAAAAAGTTATTAATAACTAGCATCAAGCAATAACATATTTATATTTATGTTATTGCATGATGCTAGTTATTAATAACTTTTTAATGTTTGTTTTTTCGTTTCATGTTTTATTAGAATAAACCAGACTCCCTGATAAAGATGTTATAAAAAACATCGAAACGCGTAGGAGAATAAGAAAAAACAAAAGTTTTTGTCTTTTTATTTATCGGCCGAAAAGCTCCTTTTGGAAAAATTAATAAAAACTATACTCTGTCCCAAAATCACTAATAACAAGTAAGGAAGGTTAAGTTCGGGTGTAACCGAACATTACATAGTCAGTTGAGAGCTATGGTGACAACATAAGGGAAAATAACCATGTAGGAAAATGAACCGAGGGAAACCCTGGAATGTGTTTGTGAGACATGTGTATCAAATGAAAGGCATTAAAGAGTATTTTATGAGGGAGTGGGCCATAGTTCTATAGGTGGACGCCATTTAGGGATATAGCCATAAAGGTGGAACAGGGTTGACTCTAGAATGCGTTTGTACGTTATGGGTATCAAATGAAAGGTGTTAATGCGTATTTTAAAAGGGACTAATCCTTAGTTCCATAGGTGGACGCGGTTTCGAGATATCGCCACAAAGGTGGACCAGGGGTGACCCCAGAATTTGTTTGTACAATATGGGCATCAAACGAATGGTGTTAATGAGTATTTTAAAAGAGAGTGGGTCTTAGTTCTATAGGTGGATGCCGTTTCGAAATATCGCCATAAAGGTAGACTAGTGGTGACTCTAGAATGTGTTTGTACGATATGGGAATCAAATTAAAGGTATTAATGAGGGCTTTAAAAGGGAGTGGTGGTTGTTGTATAGGTGGTCGCCTTTTCGAGATATCGCCATAAAGGTGGGCCAGGGGTGACTCTAGAATGCGTTTGTACGATATGGGTATCAAATTAAAGGTATTAATGAGGGTTTTAAAAGGGGTGGTGGTTGTTGTATAGGTGGTTGCATTTTCGAGATATCGCCATAAAGGTGGACCAGGGGTGACCCTAGAATTTGTTTGTATAATATGGGTATCAAAAGAAAGGTGTTAATGAATATTTTAAAAGGGAGTAATCCTTAGTTCCATAGGTGGACGCCGTTTCGAAATATCGCCATAAAGGTGGAGCAGGGGTGGCCCTAGAATTTGTTTGTACAATATGAGTATCAAAATAAAGGTGTTAATGAGTATTTTAAAAGGGAGTAATCCATAGTTCCATAGGTGGACGCCGTTTCGAGATATCGCCATAAAGGTGGGCCAGGGGTGACTCTAGAATTCGTTTGTGCAATATGGGTATCAAACGAAAGGAGTTAATGAGTATTTTAAAAGGGAGTGGGCCTTAGTTCTATAGGTGGACGCCTTTTCGAGGTATCGCAAAAAAGGTGGACCAGGGGTGACTTTAGACTTTGTTTGTACGATATGGGTATCAAATGAAAGGTGCTAATGAGTATTTTTAAAAGGGAGTGGGCCTTCGTTCTATAGGTGTTCGCCTTTTCAATATATCGCCATAAAGGTGGACCAGTGGTGACTTTAGAATATGTTTGTACGATATGGGTATCAAATGAAAGGTGTTAATGAGTATTTTAAGAGGGCATGGGGCTTAGTTCTATAGGTGGCCGCATTTTCGAGATATCGCCATAAAGGTGGACCAGGGGTGACTCTAGAATGAGTTTGTACGATATGGGTATCAAATTAAAGGTATTAATGAGAGTTTTAAAAGGGAGTGGTGTGAAGGCGTTTTCCAGAAATCGACCAAAATGTGGACCAGGGTGACCCAGAACATCATCTGTTGGATACCGCTAATTTATTTATATATGTAATACCTGCCAAGATTTTAAGGGTTTTTTATTTCGCCCTGCAGAACTTTTTCATTTTCTTCTACTTAATATGGTAGGTGTTACAACCATTTTATAAAGTTTTTTCTAAAGTTATATTTCGCGTCAATAAAACAATCCAATTACCTTACCATGTTTCATCCCTTTTTTCGTATTTGGTATAGAATTATGGCATTTTTTTAATTTTTCGTAATTTTCGATATCGAAAAAGTGGGCGTGGTCATAGTCGGATTTCGTTCGTTTTTCATACCAAGATAAAGTGAGTTCAAGTAAGCACGTGAACTAAGTTCATTAAAGATATGTGGATTTTTGCTCAAGTTATCGTGTTAACGGCCATGCGAAAGGACAGACGGACGACTGTGTATAAAAACTGGGCGTGGCATCAACCGATTTCGCCCATTTTCACAGAAAACAGTTAACGTCATAAAATCTATGCCCCTACCAAATTTCAAAAGGATTGGTTAATTTTTGTTCGACTTATGGCGTTAAAAGTATCCTAGACAAATTAAATGAAAAAGGGCGGAGCCACGCCCATTTTGAAATTTTCTCTTGTTTTTGTATTTTGTTGCACCATATCATTACTGGAGTTGAATGTTGACATAATTTACTTATATACTGTAAAGATATTAAATTTTTTGTTAAAATTTGACTTTCAAAAAATTTTTTTTTTAAAGTGGGCGTGGTCCTTCTCCGATTTTGCTAATTTTTATTAAGCGTACATATAGTAATAGGTGTAACGTTCCTGCCAAATTTCATCATATCTTCAACGACTGCCAAATTACAGCTTGCAGAACTTCTAAATTACCTTCTTTTAAAAGTGGGCGGTGCCACGCCCATTGTCCAAAATTTTACTAATTTTCTATTCTGCGTCATAATTTCAACTCATCTACCAAGTTTCGTCGCTTTAGCTGTCTTTTGTAATGAATTATCGCACTTTTTCGGTTTTTCGAAATTTTCGATATCAAAAAAGTGGGCGTGGTTATAGTCCGATATCGTTCATTTTAAATAGCGATCTGAGATGAGTGCTCAGGAACCTACATACCAAATTTCATCAAGATACCTCAAAATTTACTCAAGTTATCGTGTTAACGGGCGGACGGACGGACGGACGGACGGACATGGCTCAATCAAATTTTTTTTCGATCCTGATTATTTTGATATATGGAAGTCTATATCTATCTCGATTCCTTTATATATGTAAAACCAACCGTTCTCCAATCAAACTTAATATACTCTGTGAGCTCTGCTCAACTGAGTATAAAAAGTGTTTCGTTTAGTTTTTCAATTAGCATACAGTCCGGATAGAGGGACGATGATTGTGTCAAGCCTGACCAACTTGATGCAGTCTTCCTTCTTTTGGAAGGATGGTGTAGTGCCACCGCATATAAATTAGAATAACGTAAACACACATATAACACCTTTATAGGTTATGTTAGGTTAGGTTGAGGTGGCTGCCCGAGGGCACACTTGGGCCAGTAGTATTAGGCCCGTTGTGATACCACGAAAATACACCGTGACCTTTCTTCTTCAAACCATTTTGAGGACCTGATGAAAGCTACCAGGTCCTTGGCCTCATGCTCCACAACGTGGCTCAGATTATGTAGAAATGGAGCACCCAGAAAGCGCTGCCGCGCTCCGCTTAGCGCTGGGCAGTTACAGATGAGGTGAACCACCGTTTCCTCCTCCTCATCCTCTTTAACACTCCTACAGCATCGACGAAAAGGTGCTCCTAACCTTTCTGCATTCTTACCTATGAGGCAATGACCAGTTAGTAATCCCACAAGTGTGGAAATTGTATCCCTTCTTAGGTTGTACACCTGACGAGATCTTTTAGGATCCCATTGAGGCCAGGTTTCTTTCGATGTTCGACACCCCAGTGTATGTAGCCATCTTTCGTCGCCTTGACGGTGGTCATGCTCTTTTAGCATTAGCTTGCATGTGAACAGGGCATACCTAAGCGTTCTTGGCCAGGAAGAAGCTACCTGGTTGTACCCTGCCTAGCGAGTTCATCTGCAATGCAGTTTCCCTCGATGTTCCTATGTCCAGGGGCTCATGTGAGGTGTACGCGGTTCTGTTGAGCCATCTCTTGAAGAGATCGGCGACAGTTTAGTGCTAGTTCAGAATTGAACGAGTAGGAGCCAAGAGATTTTATGGCATCATGGCTGTCGCTGAAAATACAAATTTCTTTGCCGATGGTGTGTGTCCCTATCCTAGCCGCGGCTTCCATTATGGCTGCAACTTTAGCCTGGAATACACTGCAGTGGTCGGGTAGTCTGAAGGAGAGCTGGAGGTCAAAGTCCCTTGAGTATACTCCACCTCCAACTCTACCGTTTAGCTTGGAGCCGTCTGTGTATATGGAAATGCTGCTGTCAATAGCAAGGCACCTATCCGACTCCGTCCAGTCATCCCTGCTGAGGATGTTTATCTTAAAGTTGGTTTCCGCAACTGTTTTGGTCGCACAGCGATCCGTGCTAGGAGGAAGAAATCTGTATTTATTTAGTATACTTGAGTGTCCTGTGGTCTTATTGTTCCAACAAGACAACTCCCTTAGATGCAGGGCTGACGTTGCCGCCGCTCGATAATCAGCTAGATCCAATGGAAGCATGTCAAGAATGACCTGAAGAGCTTCGCTATGCGTTGTTCTTAGAGCCCCGCTTATGCTTATCATGCTGGATCTGTGAACTTTACCCAACAAGTTTAGGTTTGACGCCTTGCTCCAGGCTGGCCACCGTATAACTATCCCATACAGCAGTATGGGTCGGATAATCGCGGTATAAATCCAGCTGCATATGTTGGGGGTGAGTCCCCAATTTTTGTCAATGACTCTTTTACACGTACATAATGCAATGTACGCTTTCTTTTGTTGCTGAATGACGTTGTCCTTCCGGTTCAGCTTTTTGTCTAAAACTACGCCTAGAAATTTGGCCTTATCTGCCTTATCTGCTTAGGCGCACCCCATTTACTTCTGGTAGGTTTAACGATGGTATTTTGTATCGGTTGGTATATAAGACAAGCTCAACTTTATCGGAATTGACGATGAGTCTACATCGGGATGCCCATAGGGAAATCTCTCGCAATGCTACCTGCATCAAGTCGCATAAAGTTTGAGGGAACTTGCCTCTGTAGGCAATCGCTAAGTCATCAGCATATGCCACAACCTTCCCGGTCCCACACTAGTATCTCTTAAAGCGAGTTTACCGTTAGGTTCCTTAGTAGAGGGGAAAGGACACCACCCTGGGGTGTGCCCCTTGCGACAAATCGTGTTATATCAACCTTCCCCAGTGAGGATAGCACGTTCCTTCCCTTGAGCAGTTGATCAATTAGTCCCACTAGAGGTCTATTTATGTCCAGACCCGTTAAAGGATTGTTAACGGCGTCCGATATTATATTGTTGAATGCTCTTTCAATGTCTAGGAAGGCCACAAGACAATAATCCGTTTCGAACAAGGATGCTTCTATCGTAGAGACTAGGCTGTATAGTGTAGTCTCCGCAGATTTGCCTTTGGTGTACGCGTGTTGATAGCCCGAAATGAGGTTCCTATAAATGTTGGTAGTTAGAAAATCGCGAATTATTCTCTTTAGGGTCTTGAGTACGAAGGATGAAGGACTGATAGGTCTGTATTCCTTCGCAACGTAGTGAGAGGATTTGCCTGCCTTAGGAATGAGTATGACCGTGGCGCCCTTCCATGCACACGGAATATAGTTTAGAGCCAAACAAGCGGTATATATATATGCCGCCGCCAGTTGGCTGATAACTCCAAAGAGTAGATAAGTTGAGCGGGGCAATCCCGTCTGGTCCAGCAGCCTTAAAGGGTTTGAAACTTATAACTGCCCACCTAACCCTCTCTTCAGTGATGGGTATATTTACAGCTTGGTTTGCTGCAAGTACTTCGGGTGCGTTGGTCATGTTTCCCGGGAGATGTGTGTCCAGGAGAAGCTCTAGGGTTTCCCATTCTGTGTTGGTCCAGGTACCATTTGGTCTCCGCAGAAAGCTAACAGCTGTTTGCGTCTTAGAAAGCACGCACCGTAGCCTTGATGTGTCAGCGACACTTTCGACTCCAGTCGCTTGTCTCAGGACTTTTTTGTAGGTCCTAGTTTGCCCTTGTATTCTAGCCATTCTGGCCCATTATCAAGGAATTTGGCTTTGCTAAACTGTTCTCTACAGGATTTACGAAGTAAGTCCAGATCATGGGACCACCAGTGAGGTTTACGCTTACCGCGTGGTTTTGGCATTGGACAAGCCTGTTCTAGGGCATTTGAGAATGCCGATGATAAGGTTTCTACCAGACCTTCTAGCTCCTCTATTGATGAGGGACTTTGTGAAGGCAGTGCTGATAGTTCTCTTGCTAACAGCTCATTATGTAGTTCCCAGTTTTTATTACGTGGGTTACGTCTCTCAATGGGCTGATCAACGAAGAACTCTAACATTACTTCAATATATCGGTGGTCTGAGAAGGAATGTTCCCCAAGAACACGCAATTTTTTAACCCACCCATAAATGCTTCCGCTACAAATAGCGAGGTCAATAACCTCTTTACGGTTTTTAGTAAAAAAAGTTGGTTCATTACCTACATTGCAAACCACCTAGTTGTTAAAAGGTAATCAAAAATTGAACCCCTCGCCGAGGCCGTAAAACACTCTTCCTTTGCTCTGTCTAAGGGGCTCGGGAGCTTCCTTATTCAGGGCCAAAACGACCTGTCTCCTAGTTCTTACAGCGCCCTCGACCTGAACGACACTCCAGTCCTGCGTTGAGAGAGCTGGGTTCATTAGCTGCAGCGTCCTGAGAATTCTCTCAGGTTCTCCTGAAACCCATGTCCTAGCCCTTGGCCGAGCCGGAATGTCTTTCCAGTCGGCGACTTTGATAGTCGCCACGGGATAGACTTATCCCAGCTTTCCGGCTGCTGCCTTGTACAGCGCAACAGACCATGCGTCTTCGCCAGCGAGGACCTTGATCTCGCCCTGGTACCATTCTGCGTCAGAACCTCGCGGCGGACTACCCGGAGACTCCATCAGCACGTCGAGAACGGCGTTATCGATTTCATTCCGGACGTACGGCCACTGGTCTTTAGGGATTGCACCACAGTCATTCCCTCGGTTCAGGATACCCATAAGGATCCGGCCCTTGGCTACCTCGGCAAAACTTAGTTTGGCTACCGCGGAGTGATTCTGGAGCCTTTTCTGGGTAGGGGGGGGGGGGGGGGGTTGATATCCTCGTCGGACCTTTGACGCTTGTAACGGGTTGCGCTTTCTACTTTTGTTGGCAGAGAATCCCCAAAATTCGGACTTTTGCAGCCCTTCTTTTTTTCCTGTGGAATGATACCCTGTGGGACTCTTTTTGAGAAGGGGTCCGACCCATATCTCCGCTCGCGGTCGTACCCCGGATAATGTCTTGTTTATGCCTCCTTTCTCCTTTGGCTCAGTGTGACCAGATCGTGGGACCCCTGTCACAGCCGTGGGGAGAACAGTCGCCGTAACGGCGTCAGACGGGCGCCCAGCACCAGCAAGCGCGTTATTGTTCGCCGTTGACAGCGCAACTACCTTCGCCGCCATACTGGTCCTTGCCCCCGTCAGATCACCTAAGACCGAATTTAATGAGGTTGCCCTCATGTCGTCTATGGGAAGCCGACTCGTCGTTTCCAACGTGTCGTTCCCCCGGTAGAAATAGCTGTTGCGGACCCCTTTTCCCTTGGCTTGGAGTGGCCAGGTCAGAAGACCCCTGCCACAACCGTGGGAAAAATGGCTGCCGTTCCGCTTGGTCGGTGTCCGCCATCAGCAGTCGCGGCAGGGTTCGCCGTTTTCAGCCAAACTCCGTTCGCCGCCATACTGGTGCCGACCCCCAGAAAGTCGAAGACGAGGACGAAGATTATTTTTATTTTTGTTATTCATCTTGTTCGTACGATCCCTTGCTAGACGAGGCCAGCTTAGGGTCAATTTATTTGAAAGGTGGAAAAGTGTCGTCCGCAGCGGCAGAGCCACTTACCGCTGTAAGATCATTTCTACTCTCTGAGACGGCCCGGTATCATAGAGGCTCCGTACAAATACAGCCAAATTAACCTCCCGGCTGCAAACCATCCATTGGGAACGGTGCCGCATGACACCCTGGATAGGAGGGGGCAGATCTTGATAATCGCTCACCCTAGGACTAGGCCACCGCAGTCATGGAGATCAATATGAACCTGCATGCTACTTGGTGGCATAGTCCCGTGGCCAGCGACTAAGCCATCGCTTGGCGGCAAGATGTCTGTCCTTCGCGAGGGAAGCACCTTTATAACATAAGTATCATATTTCTATGTTCTACCGCTAATCCCTCTATGTAGGTACCAACGGTACACTGCTCAGCCACAATGTGTATATCTATATGATTTAATAAACTTTAGTCTTAGCAGAAACTTGTGACCGTGAACTCGTGTTATATTGAATTTACCCACGATACGGTAGTAAGTAACTTTTACACCGGTCCATTTAGTTTCTTTTTTTTCATTTCGTATCACTTAATTTCATTCCATTTCTTTCCATTTCAGCTCAACTTATTTTATTAAAAATAATTTTGTAGGGCTAAGTATTTTAGTTAAACTTCTTGTTGTTTTATTTGGAGCTTTTCGGCCGGTTTATCTCAATAAAATCTACTTTTTTCAATCAACGCGTTTCGATGCATATTCGCGTCTTCATCAGGATTCTAATTAATTTTTTAGAAAATACGAAAAACAAAGTTATTAAATACAGGCAAATGAATATGTTATATATAAAACTGATTAAACATATATACACATAACATTAACAAACAGATCCATTTTGTAAAAAAGTTAAACCGCACTGCACGTCTTTATTCGTCAATCTTTTGCATTGACTGTGATCGTTGTAGCATAAGCGCAGTTTATGTTGTCGACGTCTTCTTTGAAGTTCATCGCTGTATATATTTGTTGCTGTATGCGCAACCCTTCTAATATCGTCCTTTTTCTGGTTCTGTTCTCCACGTCTAATACTTTTATTTCATCAAAATTGGCTGTGTATTTACTTTCCGCCAGGTGTTGTGATAGTGCCGTGGAGCTTTTGTTGTTTTTAGCATCTTGCTTATGCTCGTATATTCTCGTTCCTAACGATCTTTTCGTTGTTCCAGTGTACACTTTATTGCATTTTTCTCCTTCTTTTCCATTGCACTTTATTTCATATACTACATTATGTAGTTGTTGCTTGTGAATTTTGTCTTTTGTTCTTGTATAAATGTTTTGGATTGTGTGATGTGGTTTGTGTGCATATCCAATATTGGTATTTTTTATTATCTTCCTCAAAGTGTTGTTGTCCGTTAGCTTTGGTATATATGTAAGTCCGATGTAAATTTTCTTATTGCTTTCGTTTACTTTTGTATTATCAATTTTAAGTTTAGTTTGGTTTCTTTCTGTTGTTGTTAGTGCGTCGATTACATAATGTACCATGTTCGAAGTTACCAAAATTCATAGGAAAGATCCTAAACAATATTATATCTTTGAAAATCATATTGTAGGGATCAAAATAAGAAACTTTGCCGAAGGAACCATACCTCTAAAACGAATTCTGGTGTCCCCCAATTTGGGTCGAACTTTTGGGTAGGGGCAAATTTTGAAAAATCCCACTTTGACCCATTTAGAGTGCTCCAATCGAGTCCAAATGTATGACCGACCCCCACTAACTTTGGAGGCCCGACCAACAGATGCCAGTAGCATACCCCCTGGAACCCCCTGGGGGTTCACCATACAAACATTTCAAAAAATCGCCGGTTTTGCACTTTACATGAAAAAATCAGCAAAATGCCTATGTTTTTTCTTTTTGGAGTTTATTTTTCTCTTTAGAAATTTATTTAGTCAGAACATATGTAAATGAAAAAATGAATTTAACTTAGTAATAGAAAAGAAATTAAAAAAAATTGTTAGAAATTAGCGTTTTTACAACCCTTTTAAAACCAAGGCATCACTGTGATGCATTTGCATGTCGTGAACATAGTTGTGTGGGTTTTTTATTCGACCATTTTAAAAAATGAAGGTATCACTGTGACACAATTTCAGATCGTAAAATTGCTTGTGTTGTTTTTTTTAAGCCACCACAAGACACAGCAGGTAGAATTGAAATTACCATTTCATTCTTATTACCTCGTCTCGTAGACCATATATAACGCAACAGTTTTTGTGAATGCATTAAGTCGTTGTGAAGAACTCAAAGTGTGAAGTGCTAATTTCAGATAAAAAAATATTTCTAAAAAAATAATAAGCGAAGTGACCATTCCAAATCAAAAAGTTTACAATGAATCCACCGTCCTCTACACCGCAAGATGAAACAACTATATCACCAACTATCGAAAACCCAATGAGTCATATACCCAAGCATGATGTTACTGTTTTTGGTGTGTCTACTGATTTAACTGATCTTAATTTACCAACCCATCTGGATTTCTTGAGATATTATTTTTACTTAAGCGAACGTGCTAGAACAGAACAAAAAAGTTTTCCCATAAATCATCCACTATTCAAATACAAGATAAGTTGATTGGAATTTGGAAAAAACTTGGTATGGAAATAATTCTGAAAAAAAGTGTATTTAATAAATTGAATAAATTGTTTGACAAGTATCAAGAGCAAATCAAGAGAAGAAACAACACCCAACAATTTACAGAGCATGTAAAATCTCTGGAAAAAATTTTTTACATTGGAACATGTAAATGCGATTTGAAGGCAGCTCCATGTGCATGCGGCTGGGTTCCCGAACGCCTCAACGAGTTCATGCACGATCAACATAATCAGAGAAGATTAACAATGGATGCATTTATGATGGAAAATGAAGAGCAAGGAGCAACGTCTATGTCATCAATGCCAACATACCAAGATCCCGATGATTCAACATAAGCACCGCCACCGGTTCAAGGAGATATGGATATAAGCACAAGTTCACATTACACAGAGAGACACGATTGTTTTAACTTTGCCCTGGTATGTGACAGATTTGGTGTGCCTGATAGAGTAGCATCAGCATTGGGAACCGCTCTTTTGCAAGATTTTAAAATTAAAGATAAGCATGGGAAACCTCGCTGAGAAAAAGAGAAATGCAGCCAAGAAGTGCTTCGCAAACGGTTAGATGATACCAATTTGTTAGCGTTTTCATTCGATGGCAGAAAAGATGTTACTTTAACGATAGATAAAATTGATGAGAAGTATCATACTACTAGGATGGTAAAAGAATCTCATCTTGTTATTTTGAGAGAACCCAATTCTGAATTGATTGGTTACGTAAGACTGGACTATGAAACCGCTGAATACAAAACAACCACATTAAATGGTTTTTTCAACGATAAAAATATATCACTGGATGCATTAATTGGAATATGCACTGACGGCGAGCCAACAAACACTGGCCCACACGGTGGAATTATACGACGATTCGAATTGCTGTTAAAAAGACCATTGCATTGGTTCGTTTGCCTTCTACACTTCAACGAACTTCCGTTTCGGCATTTGTTTGAAGCTTTGGATAAATCAACCAGCACTGGACCAAGATCGGCAACCGGAAAACTGAGCCGTCAAATCGAAACTTGTGAAACTATTCCGGTAAGTTATTGCTATCACTCATTTATTATAATTGTCAACCATTTTTAATTATTGTATTATTATATATTTTCAGATGGTGGACGGCTTCCAGAAAATTGAGTTGCAAAATATGCCCCCTGCTCCAGAAAAAATTGAATTTTCCACCGATTCGAAGTACTTATACGACATGGGCCATGCAATTTCTAGCGGCGTGGTTCCGGTGGATCTGGCTAACATCAAACCAGGGAAAATTGTATATTCTCGGTGGCTCACCAAGGCCGCTAGATTATTGCGAAAATCCAGATGCAAATTTAAAGAATTCTGGTTGACTTTATAATTAAATGTTATGTGCCAATGTACTTCAATATCAAGTATTACAGCTCTGTCGTGTACGGCAGTGCATTATTTTTCAATTTCTTTGGTTGGTCACGATTTCTAGAACCTCGTTTACGCAAAATTGTCAATCAAGTAATTAAAGATAATTCATATTATGCGCATTCGGAAAATATCTTTTTATCAATGTTGTTTGATGATAGCAAAGAAAAGCGCGACTGTGCCATCAAGAAAATTCTACGCTATCGAACCGATGCATATGTTCTGACTAAATAAATTTCTTAAGAGAAAAAATAGATATTATTATAAATAAATAATAAATATTATTATGAATAAATAAATAAAAATAAATAAAAAACATAGCCATTTAGCTGATTTTTTCATGTAAAGTGCAAAACCGGCGATTTTTTGAAATGTTTGTATGGTGAACCCCCAGGGGGTTCCAGGGGGTATGCCACTGGCATCTGTGGGTCGGGCCTCCAAAATTATTGGGGGTCGATCATACATTTGGACTCGATTGGAGCACTCTAAATGGGTCAAAGTGGGATTTTTCAAAATTTGCCCCTACCCAAAAGTTCGACCCAAATTGGGGGACACCAGAATTCGTTTTAGAGGTATGGTTCCTTCGGCAAAGTTTTTTACTTTGATCCCTAGAATACGATTTTCACAGAGCAATGAGCGATTTTTAAATCGACTCGCCCTAGTGTATATATGTTTTTATGTACTCAACAACAAGACCAATTTATTGTTGTCGATAATGTAAGTTTAGTGAAATATAAAATCAGTTTTATATGTAACATATTAATTTACCTGTATTTAATAACTTTGTTTTTCGTATTTTCTAAAAAATAAATTAGAATCCTGATGAAGACGCGAATATGCGTCGAAACGCGTTATTTTATTATATTTCATGAAGTTTAAACTCGTTTCAGTATGTTTCGTTTTATTTCATTTCCTTTCGCTCAATCTCATATCTTTTCGTTCTTTTTTATTTAATTGTGTTTAATTTATTTTTCGCTTTATTTTATTTTATTTTATTTTTTATTTTTTGCTTTTATCTCATTTGGTTTTATTTCATTTGGATTTATTTTATTTTATTCTACGTTTCCATATTCATATCGCTTCATTGCTTTCCACTTCAAATTTATTCATTCCATTTTGTTTCATAATATCTTATTCCATTCCATTTGGTTTCATTTCATTCATTTTCGTTTCATTTTATTTCTTCTTCACTTTTTTTTCGTTTTATTTTAATTTCATACCACTCCATTCCATTTTATTTTATAATATTTTTTTTGTCTTTTATTTAATAAAACTTTATTTTGTTTTACTCTATTTTTATTTTGTTTTATTTAAATCTATTTTTGTATTTATTTTATTTAACTTTATTTTATTTTGTTTTCTTTTGTTTTCTTTTTTTTTTATTTATCTCTTCCTTGAGCTCCACCTTGGGCTATATATTATACATCGGTTGTATACAACAAGACATATAAAGCTATTTATACTAAATATACATAGGTAAATTCATAATAATCTGTAAATTACATGTCAATGTCTAAAAACGAACGAACAATGGATGTTGTTGATAGAATTACTGCCTTTTGAATAGGTAGAAGCTTATTTTCTAATTTTAGTTTCTCCAGGGTCGTCATAAGGGTTTTGGGTACCACGCCTGTTGATGAAATGATTATTGGCTCTATGCTTACTTTATAAAGGTGCCATAACAGCTTCATTTCCTGAGAAAGTTCTGTGTACTTTCTTTTCTTTTCTGTGTGCACGTCTTTCAAGTTGTGCATATTGGAAACCCCAATATCAATTAAATACGCGCTCTTTTCTTTCTTTTCTAATAGGACTATATCCGGCCTGTTATGGGGTATACTTCTATCTGTAAGTATAGTGCGGTCCCAGTACAGCTTATATTCGCTACTTTCTAGCACTGCCGAGGGAGTATATTTATAATACGGGACCTCTTCTGTAAGCAGATTCGTACGAATTGCCAAGCGCTGGTGAACGATTTTCGCTACGTTGTTATGTCGTGCTAAATAGTCTGTTGCTGCGAGCATAACGCAAGCTCCTGTTATGTGCTGTATTGTTTCCGACTGCTGTTGGCACTTCCTGCATTTGTCACTGTATATTTCAGCGCGTACAATGTACTTTAAGTAATTTTTTGTGGCGATGACTTGGTCCTGTATTGCTATCATGAGGCCCTCAGTTTCCACAAAGATTCCTGAATTTTTCAGCCATAGGTTTGAAGCAACGGGATCGATCCCTGGTTGACTTAATGAATGGGGGTGTCTGCCATGGAGTGTTTTAATTTTCCATTCATCAATGAGTCGTGCTGAATGAATAGAATCGCTTTCTTCATTCTGTATGTCGAGATTAAACAGGTTTAAAGGCGTATAGTTTTTATCCGCTCCGCATGCAGCTTGGTGTAGTGCTGTGTTCTGCCCTAAGAAATACTGGCGTAGGTTTGCGATCTGTTTTTTACAAAGATGTTGGATATCTATCAGGCCACGCCCTCCTAGACTTCTAGATAAGTTTATTCTCTCCACTGCAGATTTCGGGTGATGTGCTCCGTATTTTGTAAGCAGTGTCGCTCTTTTAACACCTTCCAACTGCGTGTCAGACCATTTTAATACTCCGAAACTATACGTTAGCACTGGTATCGCAAACGTGTTTATAGCCTTAAATAAATTCCTGCCATTAAGACCGGATTTAAGGAGTGATCTTACTCTATCTAGGAAGCAGTCAGTGATGTTCTGTATCATGACATTATGATGTATTCTTCTGGCCTGCATATAATATTATAGTATTTATAGGACTCATCTGCTTCTAATGCATCTACCTTTTCATTATTCGCTAAGGGAAAATTATGCATTACTACACTTCCGCGCTGAACGCTCAGTCTTTTACATTTATCTAGCCCAAATGTCATACAAATATCTCGTGAGAAATCTTCGGTTATTTGAAGGAGCTCATTCATGTGCCGCTCGGACCCTGCGTATAACTTAATATCGTCCATATAGAGGAGGTGTGAGACCTTATACGATGCACCTTCTCTTCCTTTTATGTTAAATCCATTTTTGGTATCATTAATCAAGGTAGATAGTGGATTAAGCGCGAGGCAGAACCAAAGAGGACTTAAGCTGTCACCTTGTAGTATGCCTCTTCTAATGGGTATCGTGGAAATACTTTGGAGTCCATTTTTTGTTTTTAGATTAAGTGTTATCTCCCATGTATTCGAAAGATGTTCAAGAATAGTTATTATGTTTGGGGCTAGTTTATACACTTTTAGCACCTCAGTTAACCATGAGTGGGGTACACTGTCATAGGCTTTCTTGTAGTCGATGTATGCCGTATAAATATTTCTTTGTTTGTGGTATGCTTGTTCCATTACAATGGAGTCTAAAAGAAGCTGCTCTTTGCATCCTTGGGAATTTTTTGCACAACCTTTCTGTTCATTAGCAAGTATATTTTGCGTCTTTAGATGGTGGTAGATCTTATTAGCAATGCATGCTGTTAACAATTTGTAAAGCGTACACAAGCATGTTATTGGTCGATATTTCGCAGGGTCCTTAGTATCATCCTTATCTTTTGGCAACAGATATGTTTGACCTTTTGTTATAAAACCAGGTACCAAAGTATTATTTTGTAAAAACAATGTATAAAATTGCTATATATATATATGCGTACATGTGAACTTCTTAATTCAGAAGTTATGAATTTTATCGGGCCTGTGGCCTTCCAGTTATGGGTGTTTTTGATTGCTTCACTTATAGTCCTCTCACTTACGGTTACGTTTTCCATAACTTCAAATTTGTTCGCCTTTTGGTATTCTTCCCCAATCCATGGAGGATTTTCATTATGCCTCACACTTTCAGCCCAGATTGACTTCCAGAATCTTTCTACCTGGAATGTTTCTGGTGTTTCATCTCCATCCATCTCTGTGCTGTTTCGAAGTCGCCTATAAAAATATTCTTCATTTCTTTGGAAAGTTAAATTGGCCTCCTTCCGTTTCTCGGATAAAGTATATCTGCGTAGTCTGTTTACTTTTACAGCTAATTTTTGACGTAATGTATCGCGCAGATTCTCTGCCGTTTCATTAGGCAGGTCGTGTCTTGAATGCATTCTATAAGTTTCTTTAACTTCTTCAAACCACTTCACAATTTTCAAGCTTCTGTTGCCAGCTATATACTGAGTAATTCGACCGAGTTGTGCTCGTAGATTTTCTATTTGGTTAGTAAGGCGCTGCTTCCAGGCTGGTTTGCCTTTAACTTTTGTTGCCTTAAAAGCATTCTGGGGCCTAATTTTACCACCTAATACTCGGGTTATTGCAATGGCTGCTCCATACACTGCCGTTTGCAGCATCTCAAAAGACGAAACATGATCATTGAGATATGTTGGCAGTATAAAGTTGTGCATATATTTAACAGCTATTGCTATTGCTTTTGTTGAGCTTTGTTTCATGATGATGGGCCTTAGTAACGGATCTGTACCGGCGTATTCTTGTATTGCTGTTTGAAACTCGTTGTTTTTGTTTTTGTTTTCTTTTATTTTATTTTATTTTATTTTATTTTATTTTTATTATTTGATTTTATTTTATTCTATTTCGTCTTATTTTATTCCATTTCATTTCATTTAATTTCCACACTTTTAATTTCATTGAATCTTGTTTCATTTCTTTTCATTTCTTCTTTTGTTGCATCTAATTTCGTTACATTTTTTGTACATTTAGTTTTATTTCATTTCATTCCGTTTCATTTTGTCTCATTTAATTTTCTTTCGTTTCATCTCATTTCCGTATCGTTTAACGTTGTTTCCTTTCACTTCCCTTAATTTCACTCCATGTAATTTCATTTTATCCTCTTTCATTTTATTTCATTTAGCAAAAGCATTTTACTTCAATTTGTTCTATTTTATTTCATTGCATTCCATTTAATTGAACTTGGTTTCATTTCATTTCGTTTCATTCCAATTCATTTCGTTTCACTTCATATTTTGTATTTTATTTAGTTTCATTTTAGTTTCTGGAAGTAATGATGGCCTTACCGCAGCAAGAGCGTTGTTGTTGCGGACAGTTTTTATCCCTATTTTTAATATTAGACCGCTTAGCCCGCCTTGTGGGCAGGTGGTGGAACGACCAAGATTAACTCAAAAACTTTAAGAGAAAGTAAGGATGCGAAGGAAAAGGCGATGGCGTCGCAAGGCGGGGAAGAGGAAATCGCTATCAGCGATGACTCGGACGCGGATAGCGATGATAATATGCAGTCAGTGCGCTCAGTAAAGGAGCGGCATACTAGCCCGAACAAAGAATTAAGGTTAGAACGGGAGGAACGAGATAGGGAACTTAAGAGAACCCTCTAAAAAAAAAGGGCTGAATTAAGAATTATGCAGCGCTTGGGCCCTGTGGCTTACCCAACCAGCGATGAGAGCGATCGCTTGGCATGGGCCCGTGAGACAGTGAAAGAATGTCGAAGGCAATTCACAGACGAAGGCTTTGCTGCGAACAACCCACAATTTTGCAACCACGTCGAAAAGGAAGAAGCCCCTAAAAGCAAGAGGCAGCTATCGGCTGAACTTGACAAGCCTGCTTTTAAGAGGTAGAAAGGGGAGGGTAAACGCTCCAGTCCAAGAACAAGGAGGCGAATTAGCCGGAATGACAGGAACCAAAACTAAAAATTTGCAAAGGGGATCGAAGAGGGAAATATAAGTACTGGAAAGCCATGTACCTCAAAAGCTGTAATAAAGGAAGAGGAAAGCAATAATGGCTTGAGAAACAAAGACACAAGTGTTAATAAGCTAAAGTAAAATAACAATCAGAAGGCGGAAGACATTCTTACCCTGCTGCAGCGTTAGAACCCGAACATACAAACACGGGATCGGAGGGTACTCCAACTATCCCGACCTGTGGAGGGGGGCCAGTACTACATCCTCCAAATTAATGAGGAATCGGAGGATCTGTTGCACTAACAGCTTGAGAAGATGTCCTGAGGAGTCCTCAGGACAATAAGCCCAATACGCTAAAATCAGGGGAGGTAGAAAGGGACCTTCATGACCTGAAAGTAGCTGCAAATGATGGGGGCAAAGGCACAGTGGCAGAGGTGCACGAGCAAATCAATGGTGCTGAAAACCTTAAGAAAAAAACATGCTAAAAGCAGGAGAGGTGGAAAAAGACCACGAGGGCCTAGAAGTAGCAGAAAAAGACAAGGGTATAAGCGTAGAGGCGGAGATATTGGAAGTGGACAAACAGCTCAATGATGCTGCGAGTCTAACAAATACTCTTCGAATAGGGGAGGGAGAAACGGACCTCAACACTCGGAAAACAACGGAAAAAATGCATCGCGTTAGCGCAGTGGCGGATAATTTGGAGGGAGACAAAAGCTCAATGGCGCTGCGAGTCTTACAGAAAAACTTCCAATAGAGTAAATTGGCTTCGAGCGAGCTCCTCCTGACTCCTGAGGAGGGTTCCTTTGATGTGGCGCTGATACAAGAGCCATGGCTTTCATCTGGAGGAAAGGTTTCTGGATTTAGCGCTCGCGTATTCAGCGTTTATTACGCAAAGACGGAAAGCAGGGTTAGAGCTGCAGTCATGGTAAGGAAACACCTATAATCGTGCATGCTATCTAACTTCAGCACCGAAGACCTAGCGGTAGTCGCAATAGAGGGAAAGAAAGGACCTTCCCTTATCCTGGCACCTTGCTACATGGTCCATGAAGTGGAAGCCCCACCAGAGGAGTTCAAATGGCTGGTGGATAAATAAGGATGCAGAGGACGACCTATCATAGGCGCGGATGCTAATGCGGATCACAGCGTATGGGGTTGGGACGATATTAATGATATAGGTGAGTCCTTTTTTTATATACTACAGAGTAGTCTACAGGTGGCCAACAGATGTAGCGTGCCTACATATGTTGGTCCTACGTCAAGCAATGTGCTTGATATCACATTGAGTTCTGAACATGATATATCGGGGTATGAATGGGTGGTCTTAGACAGGCCATCATTCTCAGACCATGCATATATCAGCTTCAGAAACCCCCTAAAAAGGGTAGAGAAGGCTAAAACCTTTAGAAACCCTAAGGCAACGGAATGGTACGAATTTCAGAAAGATGTATCAGGAAGACTGGGGCAGCGTAAACAGGTTGCCACCGTACAGTAGTTGGAGGAGTGCAACAACTTCTTATCAAAGGCGATGAAAAATGCGTACAACAGAGCTTGTTCTCTGAGAAGATTCAAAGCAAAAGCCATCCTGGTGTAGTAAGGAGCTGAGTCTTCTTAGAGGGCAGGTAAAAAAGATTTTTAAGCTGGCAAAAGTTGCAGAAAGCAAGGAGTGCTTGGACGAATACAGAGATCTGTTGAAGTTCTATAAACGTGAAATCAACAGGCCAAAGCGGGTTTCATGGAAGAATTTTTGTGCCGACAAAGAATGCTCCAGCGAAACCGCGAGACTGATGAAAGTTCTATCTAAAGGAGATGCAGTCCAGGGACTGATAAAAAAGGACGACGGGGAATGGTCACACAGTAGTTAAGAGTCCCTTGAGGCGCTACTTAACACACACCTCCCATCAGTAGACGATGCGGAAGAGTTATGTAACCACGTTGTTTACGCGGTGTAGGCTGTCACCCGTCCCATCTCCCTCCTTTTATATATGTATATCTATAAATTTATATACATAACCCGTATCTTGTATTACATTCGATTATTGAATTGTATTGTATCGAATATCTATGAATTTATATATATCCCGTATCTTGTATTGTATTCGATTATTGAATTGTATTGTATCGAATTATCCCCTAGAATCAATGCATTGTATCTACCTTTAAAGTTCCCATTGGGTCTCCTCATGGACGTGTGGCAGCCTCCATCGCGCAAATCCACCAAATGGAATTCGCCGCAATTGCATAGTAGCGATCCGGTAGGATCGCTACCTGTCAAAAAACCACCACCGTTTTGTTCATTATTATTGCTATTTTGCAAGTTCGATATAAATCTTTTACTAACTCTTCATTTTGCAAATCCGCCATCGTTTTCAGTTTTATTAAAATAATTTTCATGGTTTTCTCGCTTTTGCGGCACTCAAATCGTTTTAAAATATATTAACATACTTGCGAGGTGAAATCGTGGTCGTGTAAATTGAATCACAGTAATCCAGCTGAATATCGCGAAAAGCCGAGAACCGATACGCTGCTACAGTGAAAAAAATCTAAATTTGTGAAGAGTTTACATCAAAATATATAAAATCTAAATTTGTGAAAAGTCCACCTTCAAATATATTATCGCATATCTATTGATTTAAAGAAGTTTTATTTGAGTTTGTTGGCTAGACATATACGGTTCTCAAAATTTCATTTGAATCGGTGATTGATTTGAAACCAAGACACCAGGGGTTTGTTCATGATAAATCTATCGAGTGCGTAAGGAAAGATCATCAAGGGTTTGGAGAAACCAGTGCAACACAATCCAGAACAACCATAAAATCGAGTGCGTATAGCAGAAGCAGAAACTTGCTAGGCAACCCTCTTGTACAAGGCGTAAGTTTGAGATCAGCAGCAAACCATCACCTCCACATCGTCACCGCCAAATCCCCATTGCTGCCGTGCTACGCCACATACATCACCATAAAGGAGCCGTTTCCTAACCAACCCTATCCAGAAAATCGGTGAGTACCATCCTCTAGTTTAACTACACGTCTACAGTCCTAATACGGAGCAAGAGGCACCAGGATTGGTGACAAACACCAAATTGAATGAGCAATAAAAACAATTGCTATATTCAAATCGCCGGGCCCAGATGGGATATTCCCTGCTATGCTGCAGATGGCCGGTGGAATGGCTAAGAATATTCTTTGAGGGTTGCACAAGCGCAATTTTGGAGAACGGCTCGAGTAGTCTTCATTCCGAAAGCGGGAGAAGCCAGTCATATGCACACGAAACACTACAGGCCTATTAGTTTAACATTTTTCTACTCGAAACCCTAGATGTGCATATGAATTCAAAAATGGACGGGGAGTTATTCTCTTCAGCGCAACATGCTTACAACAAAGGCAAGTTAGTCGATATTGCATTGCATATAATGGACAAGGCCTTTGAACACCAGGAATATGCCCTAGGTGGTTTTCTGGACATTGCCGGAGCTTTTAAACAATGTCTCGAAAGGAGCGATCATGGACAGTCTCAACTCGATTGAAGTTCATCCAGCTTTAGCAAATTTGATCGGCTCCATGCTTATCTGCAGAATGATCATCACATCGCAATGGGGTCTAAGCGAACGCTACAGGGTGAAGTTTTATCACCAATGCTGTGATCGCTGGTTATAACCCAATTGCTTAGGCCGTTGGACGGGGGACCAGTCAAGCTTACGGCATATGCAGATGTCGTTTCTGACATCATAAGCAGAAGATGCCTAACAACACTCAGCTCTCTGATGAATCAGGCACTTCGGGATGTACATGCCTGGGCATCTGGAGTCTTGTTAACCGCCATCGCGAAAAAACAGATCTACTATTATTTAATAGGAAGTATAAGGTCCCTAATTGGACTAAGCCTAAGCTTGGAGGGGTAACCCTGCAAGAAAAATATAGCATCCAGCTTTAGCAAATTTGATCGGCTCCATGCTTAGCTGCAGAATGATCACATCGCAATGGGGTCTGAGCGAGGCAACGAAATCTATAAACAGAGGAACGCCACAGGGTGGAGTTTTATCACCAATGCTGTGACCGCTGGGTATAACCCAATTGCTTAGGCGGTTCGACAGGGGACCAGTCAAGCTTACGGCATATGTAGATGTCGTTTCTGACATCATAAGCGGAAGATGCCTAACAACACTCAGCTCTCTGATGAATCAGGCACTTCGGGATGTACATGCCTGGGCATCTGGAGTCTTGTTAACCGCCATCGCGAAAAAACAGATCCATTATTATTTACTAGGAAGTATAAGGTCCCTAATTGGACTAAGCCCAAGCTTGGAGGGGTAACCCTGCAAGAAAAATATAGCACAAAGTATCTAGCAGTTATATTAGATAGTAAGTTTTCGTGGAAACTCCATGTGGAACAGAGAGCGAAGAAAGCCTTCGCGGCACTCTATGCATGCAAAAGGATGCTAGGATGCACTTGGGGCCTATCACCCAAACTCTGTCATTGGATATTTACGGCAATTGTCAAACCCATACTTTACTATGTGGTTCTTGTTTGGTGGACAGCCACACAAAAAAGTACGTATACCAAAAAACTTCAGAGGGTATGCACAGTATCAATGATTGGCATAACGGGAGCCTTAAAAACTACCCCGACAGCAGCATTGCATGCCATTCTACACATCTTGCCTGCAGACCTAACGGCCAAAAACATCGCGTTAGCAACGGCAACAAGGCTTAAGGCCTCGGGGCAGCTTGAGTGCAGGCCTAATGGCCACAGCACTATAGCATCATCTAATATCGGGCAAACGGAATATATGGTCCCGTGTCTGAGCTTCGAAAAAAATATTGTGGCGACAATTGAGCGGGAGGGTTGGCGCCGGGGTGCAGAAATAGCAGAACATCCTATACACGTCTATACGGATGGTTTCAAATTAATGGAAGGGGTTAGGTTTGCTGTGTGTGTCGACCCAGAAATAAGTAGATCCTACAGGCTGCCAGATTACTGCAGCGTTTTTCAAGCAGAAATTATTGCAGTTAAGAAAGCAACAGAAGGTCAGGAGGAAGCGTACTTAAGCTGCAGTCGCGTCAATTTATATATTGATAGTCACGCTGCGATTAAGGCAGTAATCTTACACAGTACTTCATCAAGAAGTGTTCTGGAATGCAAAGAAGCATTGGAAAAACTTCGCTCAGTCCGGACCATACATCTTTCTGGGTTCCCGGACATAAAGGGATAGAAGGTAACAAAAAGCGCATCCCAAGGCCGCTGGTTCTATGTACCGGAGCGACTCGGGATTTTTCCCGACCAAGGACTGTCATTTCCGTGTAACCCCATTTAATTTGTTGCGTCCCTCTCACAAATTGTCATCCTCCCAGCAGCTCCTTGCAGCGGGACTGCTCCATATTCTCTTTCTCCGGGAAGGTATCGAACCCAATCCGGGTCTGTCTCCTGACCCCGGTCCTGAGAAATGGTTTTGCTGCATCTGCCGGAAAAGAATTTTTTTGGGACGGTCATACTCTTGTCAGTGTGTCTCGGACAGGTTATTCTGGGCTAGACCCCAAAACCAGACGTCCACGTAACTTCTATAAATCTTTTGTGGCTCCTTGCTGTTCACCTCCTAGGACCTCCCGTAGTCTGCGCCTTAGCGCCCCCGCTACCTTCCAGCAGCCCCGCTGCTCAGCAAGCCACAACAAGTACCCGCTGTTGCTCGCGCCCCACGGCGGCACCAACTCACACGGCTGCTCCCACTCATACCTACAATCTCCGTAGTAGAGTCGCGAGCAACGCCGAGCATCAGCCCCTGCCCCGGTCTTCTTCCCCCCTCTTTTCCGGCAGCAATTGTGTAGGTCAGGGAGACAGACTCTTAGTCCCTGCCTCCCTTTGCACCGTTTGCCAGCACAGAATAAAGGACGTCTAGTCCCAGGGCCTCAACAGCAATCGCATTCTGGCCTTCCACAACCCAGTCGTAGTCCCCCGTCACTTACTCCCAGAATGACGACGTCTCCCCCTATGCACTTCAGAATTCTGCAGTTAAACTGTAATGGATTAACTGGGAAGATCACGGAGATAGTCGACTTCATGAAGCGGCACAACATCCGCATTGCTGCGATTCAAGAGGCTAAACTCACAGCAAGATCGGCATTGCAGACCTTTTCTGGGTATAATGTACACAGAAAATATCGCGAGGGCGGAAATGGAGGCGGCCTCGCATTTATCATACACCACACTGTGCAATATGATATATGTGATCCCGACATCGACCGCAGGGACAGTGTCTTAGAACGTCAGGGATTATATGTCCGGTCGGGTGATGCAAATCTCGAAATCATCAACATCTACATGCCTCCTGTCAACTGTTACCCCAGTGGATACCGCCCTGATATCAGCGGCGTACTCACTGGAAACAATCGCATTATCTTAGGTGATTTCAATGCCCATCACGATCTATGGCATTCAAATTTGCGGGTTGACAGTAGGGGTGAGATGTTAGCGGATCAAATAGAATAAACAACGTTCTGCACTATAAACGGAGACGACCCCACACGTGTGGTAGGAAGCTGTCACAGTTCGCCGGATATTTCAATCGTTAGCGCAGAATTCGTAAACTGCGTCAACTGGCAACCTATGGTAACATTGGCATCCGACCACCTGCCTATACTTATTTCACTCGAGCGTTCCGCCGACTTCATCGTCGCAGAAAAACGCACTTTCATTAACTTTAAAAAAGAAAAGTTGGACGAATACAAATCCTTTACAGACAACTGCTTTGCTGCCCTCCCTATCCCAACTGATGCCCGCCAAGGGGAGTGTGCTTTTCGCAAGGTCATTGAATCCGCCTCGGTTCGTTTCATTCCCGCCGTTAGAATTCCCGTAATTCGACCCACTTCGCGGCAGAGGCCGCAAGTTTAGCGAGAGAACGTGACCTTATAAGACAACTCGATCCCGACGACCCCCAAATAAGGGATATAAACCATTGCATCAGATTGCTTGTGGATGAACACAAGCGGGCGAAATGGGAGGAGCACCTAAGCGGTTGTAACCTCTCTGCCGGCGTAGGTAAACTTTGGTCCACTGTGCAGTCCCTATCGAATCCGTCTAGGCACAATGACAAAATTTCTTTCGCCTTTGGCGACAAAGTGCTGTCGGATTCGAAAAAATGCGCGAGCGCTTTCTGCCGACAATACATAATGCATCCTAGGAGCGACAAAAATAGACGGAGGGCCAACAGACACGCACGTAAACATAAGTTCAGTGCGTCACTAATTACCATCACCGCCCAAGAGGTTGAGGATGCCATCGGTCATGCTAAACCATCTAAAGCAGTGGGCCTAGCCGATGCTTAAAAGCATAGGGAAAGAGGGTTACAAATATTTAGCACATGTCTTCAACCTGTCTCTTTCCACTTTCGTCATCCCAGAAAAATGGAAAATGGCCAAGTCCCGCTGCTAAAGCCTGGGAAACCAGATAGCATGGGAGAGTCATATCGCCCGATATCTCTCCTATCGCCAGTAGCCAAGACGCTTGAACCCATTTTTCCCCCCCCAAAGCAAATTTGCAGCTAGCCTGTCATCAGCATGGCTTTAGAAAACTCCATAGCACCACCACCGCGCTAAATGCCATTAGCACCCAAATAAATTGTGGTTTAAATCAGAAGCCCCACCATAGAACAGTACTCGTAGCGCAAGACCTATCAAAAGCTTTTGATATGGTCAACCATGGCACGTTACTGCAAGCCATGAAAGGGTCTACCCTTCCAATTCAATTCAGAAACGAAATATCAAAGACAAGAAGAATTAAACAAGGGGTGCCTCAGGGTGGTGTCCTATCCCCACTTTTGTTTAATTTTTACATATCGAAACTACCTTCGCCACCAGAAGGAGTTACTATCGTTTCTTACGCCGTTGACTGCACAATAATGGCTACAGGCCCGGGCCCAAAGCTCGATGAGCTTTGCAACAGAATAAACGGCTACCTCCCTGGTCTCTCTAGTTTTTTCGCCTCGCGATACCTGGCATTATCACCGACTAAATCATCCGCGACCCCATTTACAACTTGGACGTACCAAATGTCGACCATTTTGAACATCCACGTCGATGGCACTACGCTACCGACTGTCCTACACCCCAAGATCTTAGGTGTGACGTTTAATCAGGATGTACATTTTGGTGAGCACGCAGCCGCAATTGTTCCGAAAATCCAGAGCCGTAATAAAATCCTCAAATCCCTTGCTGGCAGTACTTGGGGAAAAGGCAAATAAACGCTCATTACTACATACAAAGCAATTGGTCAGCCGTTTGCCTGCTGCGCGTCCCTTATATGGTCGCCAAGCCTAAAAACTACCCACTGGAAGAAGCTACAGGCCTGGCAAAATACTGCGCTCAGAACCGCCACGGGCTGTCTTCTTATTTCCCCAGAACAACATCTACATAATGACGCGAGAATACTCCACAACAGGGAGAGAAATGAGATGCTAACCAAACAGTATCCTTTTGAATACCCAGAAACCTGGGCATCCAAACAGACATCTGGTTGATGAGCCAGCACCGCCTAGGGACTTAAGGAGTCATTTCTGTAAGCATTTAATACGGAAATACGGCACCTGAGAACTCAGCGTATGAAGCAAAAAAACACAAGCAGGTCCTTGGTGAACTCCACAAACAGGCGTAGGAACTTTATGCCGGGAATTGCCCGGTGAATCCAGTACTCGGGGAACAGTACCCAAAACTTGAACTTGAAGAGGAACGCATACTCCCCAGGGAAACGCGAGACAATCTGGCTCAACTTTGTTCTGGATACTGTAACAGGTTAAACTCTTAAATATCCAGAATCAACGCCCCGCTTGCAATGTGTCCCCACATGACACCAACCATCTCTTTAATTGTAATGTGGAACCAACGCCTCTAACACCCCTTTCATTATGGTCCACCCTGTTTCGACAAGTTTCATTGGACTCCCGTTAGAGTATATTGATGACAATTTGTGATCGGTCGCAGCTATTAGGTGGGGCGAAACATTGCTACAACAACAACAACAGGTAACAAAAAGTCCGATGAGTTGGCAAAGGAGGGTGCAACACTCGCTGAGTCAGCGATAGATGTCCCAATCCGTTTGGGAGAAATCAAAAGGAGACAGGAGTTGCTCATGACCCATCAAGCATGAAAGGCGTGGAAAAAAGCACGGGGCTGCAAAATTTCTAAGATCATGTGCAAAGCCTACAATATTAGACTCACAAAGACGGAGTTATTCTATAACATATGTACTGTCACCAGTCTATGTTAGGTCTTTATTGACCGGCCAGTTCAACCTAACCTAACCTATATCATTGCATTTCATTTCATATAGTTTCATTTTTGTTTCTTTTCCACATCATTTCATTGTATTCTATTTCATTTCATGTAATATCTCATTTCACTCCGTTTAATTTCATATAGTTTCATATATTTTTGTTAGTAAGTTTTTTATACTCAGCTGAGCAGAGCTCACAGAGTATATTAATTATGTTCGCATAACAGTAATCCGGTAACGGCATAAACTAATCGATATAGATATAGACTTCTATATATCAAAATGATCTGGGCGAAAAAAGATATTCATATAGCCATGTCCGTCCGTCTGTCCGTAAACACGATAACTTGAGTAAATTTTGAGGTATCTTAATGAAATTTGATATATATACCACGCCCACTTTTTCGATATCGAAAATTTCGAAAAACAGATAAAGTGCGATAATTCATTACCAAAATCGGATAAAGCGGTGAAACTTGGTAGGTGAGTTGAACTGGTGACGCAGAATAGAAAATTAGTAAAATTTGGACAATAGGCGTGGCACCACCTACTTCTAAAACAAGGTAATTTAAAAGTTTTGCAAGCTGTAATTTGGCAGTCGTTGAAGATATCGTGATGAAATTTGGCAGGAACGTTACTCCTATTACTATGTGTATGTTTAATAAAAATTCGCAAAATCGCAGAACGACCAGGCCCACTTTAAAAAAAAAAATTTTTTAAGTCAAATTTTAGGGAGTTAAGATAATTGGCTTGGATATCATACGTGGTTCCAGGCTCCACCTGTCCACGTCTCGTTAAAACCGTGGCGGGCTTCAAGGTACGTTCCGGCTCCGTCGCCGTTAAGTTGGTGGTGTAGGTGCGGTTGAATATTTTCCCGCTTTGCGTCCGGTCTGGCTCTGAACGCATTACCCATAAGGTAATGCGCCAACCCTCGGTGGCCTCCCTGCGCAGCATAAATAACCACGGGAGCGTTGAAGGGCGACTACACAATCGGCTCCAGATAGCGGCCTTGAGGGTTGACTTCTTAGAATGGACACGAAAACAAACAAAAAGGAGGGTAGGAGTGACGGCGAAGGTCGTCATGGTGCGAGGCACGCGACAGGTGCGGAGAGCGCTCCGAAGCAAGTCGCTGGCAGCCGGGAAAGCTTCCGGCGGGTCAAAAGGGCTGATCAGACGGATCAGCGCAGGGGTTTGGTTTCAAACCCCGTAGGTACGGGTAGTTCGGGTAGTGGAGGCGTGTCGAAACCGACACCCAATGTAGGCCCATATGGGGCTGTGACAGGGAAAGCTAGAGGTCCGGCAAATGCAACGGGAGCCCTGGGGTCGAAGCCTGCCGGGAAAGGCAGGCGATCGGCGCCGCGTAGGAAATCTCTGAGTGATCGGCGCCTAGCTGAGATGATCCTGGAGCGCTACGGCATAAGGTATGCAGCTCAGATTTTCTAAGAAGCATTCCCGGACGCTGGAGTGGGCCAGGAGCGTGGTAGCTTGCGACGACCACACACCGGTGTCGAACGATGTGGGTGAGCAGCAGGGTTTGGGGCTAGGAAGCGGCAAAGGTTGGATGAGGGGAATGCCTCAACGACAAAAATTGCACGAGGAGGTGGGGACGCAATTGCGTTTAGCGAAATCGCTACACGAGCGGGTTCCATCGCCCTCGGGGTCCTGGATAGGAGTAGCGAGGATGCTGCCATCTCCCGAGAGGAGTGGACGTGGGTCGCCAGCTCCATATCAGCGGCCTATATGACCGCTGTTATGGAGAGTCTAGGTCCGCGGCCATGCTTCGAATACTCGGGGTGGTATCATGGATTTAGATTGATTACTTTTGCTGACGAGCGATCGGCCTGTATCTTTAAGAAAATAATTTCTTTGGTTGGGAGGTCTGGAGCGGAGCCAGACTCGAGGCCGTGGAACGAAGGGATCTCCCCCTTAGACCGAGGGCTCGAGTGTGGTTGCCTGCCGGGCCCTCTCAGCCGGAGAAAATACTAGAATTATTGCGTTATTGCAACCGGAACCTACCGACGCATAACTGGAGGGTCCTCAGAGTAGGAGGTTATTGGGCCACGTCGGAAAGTGCTGATTCTGCTAAACGCAGGGTCCACTGGTCCTCTCTCTGACACGAGCGGCGTTATATCCTATGGCCTCGAGCGTGTGGTTCCCAAAATCTACCACGCTGTTTCTAGGGGAGATGGTTCCTCTCCCCCAGAGACTGTTCGGGAGGTGGAGGCGTCCGCAGGGGAGCCAGTACCCATTGTTGAGGATGCTGACCCCGCTAATTTGGACAGCGAAAGCACTGTTGACGTCCCGTCAATAGCGGGATCTGTCATCAGTGCTAGTCGTCTGGCTGATAGAGCAGAGGCGGAGCTCCTAGCCTCCGAGGGCGAATCATCGATGGCGGGATCCGTCATCAGTGTAAATCTTCTATTTGGGGGGGAGGAGGATCTCCTTGTCTCCGAGGGCGAAGCCGCCAAGAACGGGGTGCAGAAGAAGAAGAGTGGTATTGATGGAAATCCTCAAATCAATCTTCAGCATTCTAAGGCGGCTTCCGCAAACTTGTTGCTCTGTCTTGAGAAAGGCGGAGTGGATATAGTCCTTGTCCAGGAGCCGTGGCTGAGTAGTAATGGAGGAAAAATTTCTGGATTAAGGACGGGAAATTCAACACTTTGGTGCATGGGGAGGCAGGTAGGCCTAGATCCTCGAGCACTCCTTCTCTGATCACCGATATATTCAGTTCTCGGCGAACGAAGAACGTCCCGGTAAAATATCTTTTAGGAGCCCTAAAAGTATCAACTTGGACTTGTATTGTAGGAATTTGGGAGAGCTATTGCCTGAGGCGCCTATCATTGGTTCGGACCTGTGCGAATCTGAAATAGACGGTCTGGTGGATAACTTCACATCGGCAAGCAATAGCGCCTTTCAACAGTCCTGCCTACTGAAAACTTACAGGGGGAAGGGCAAGCCGCCCTGATTCCCTTGATGACCTAAGAGCGTCCAGTAGGCGGCTCTTTAACAGAGCCAGGAGGATTAAATTACCCTCGAACTGGGAGCTCTATAAGGTGAGTCTGGGGATTTATAAATATGAAATAAGGATAGCCAAGCGAGATTCATGGCGAAGCTTCTGCGAAAACGTAGAGGGCTGCAATGAATCCGCGAGGCTTAGAAAAATACTCTCTAGGAATCCCGCCCCTCGGGGGTATCTGAGAGATGATGGTGGGGACTGGTCGATGAGTAGCGAGGAGTCCCTGAGACTTTTACTGGACAATCATTTTCCCGATGTCCCAGTTGCACAGGGATCTTCGCTTGCGTGGTCGGCGGTGCTGGCCATGCAGAAATGCCTGCCATTCCACTACGGGAAAGTCAAATATCCTGGGCTATAAATTCGTTCAAGCCCTATAAGTCACCCGGCCCGTATGGCATCATTCCTGCCCAACTTCAAATTTCTTGAGGGATTTCCTGCCGCTGGTTGGCCATCATCTACACTAACTGCCTCAGGCTTAACTATATCCCTAAGTCGTGGCACACGGTTAGGGTAACCTTCATTCCGAAGGCCGGCAGGAGCTTTCATGTATCACCTAAGGATTTCAAGCCAATCAGTCTTTCGTCGTTTCTTCTTAAGACGTTTGAGCGGATGATTGACCTGTACCTACGGGAAAGGATACCTGGGGGTTACTGTTGGCTTCACAGCATGCGTACTGCTAGGACAGATCGGCGGAAACGGCTCTCCATTCGATTGTAAAGCAAATAGAGGCGGCTCTGGTTGAATTTATTAGCAAACTTCTATGCGGCAAAATTGTCGCAGCGGAGTGGGGAGGGGCCATAATTAGGAGGAAGGTGTGCAGGGGCACGCCACAGGGAGGTGTCCTATCTCCTCTGCTCTGGGTTGTGGTAGTCAACGAGCTTCTTGTGGAGCTGGAAGCCAATGGTTGTCGGGTGGTCGCCTATGCAGATGACCCCGCTATCCTAGTCAGAGGCAAATTTCTGGGCACCCTGCGCGAAATTCTGCAGGGCTGCCTGGATACTGTGGCTAGGTGGGTTGAGTCATGTGGATTGGCGGTCAACCCGGGAAAAACAGAATTGGTTCTTTTTACAAGGAGATATTAGGTACCCGACTTCAGAAATCCTTCGATTGGAGGGGTACCGTTGGTACTTACTGACTAAACTGGCTTTATGAGATGGTGGTCAAACCAATTCTGCTCTATGGGGTGCTGGTCTGGTGGAAAGCACTGGACACGGCGAGCACCTCCAAAATGCTAGTGTCAGTGCAACGGAAGGCGCTTATTGGTATCAGTGGCGCTCTGAGAACTACACCTATCTTGGCACTGAATGTCATGCTGAATATATATCCAGTAGATATTCCGGGAAAGGCAGCCGCGCCCCGGTCGTTGGTCAGGCTTCGTGATATGGGTTATATGTTTTCTGATTTCGGACACTCTAGCCTTCCTACCAGTTTCGACTTTATCCCGGACAGGACGGACTATTGCATGCCGATAGCCGCTCCCTATGCAACTTTCACCCCAGTCATTCCCCCGAGGGAGGAGTGGGGAAGAGGAATTATCTGAGGCAGGGGACCGGTTTACTTGATCATGGATGGGTCGAAGTTGGACGGAAAGGTTGGTGGGGGGGGGGGGGGGGGTGTTGTTTTGCCAAGACATAATTTAAGCCGCAAGTTTAATTTGGCTGATCACTGTAGTGTATTCCAAGCGGAAGTTGCTGCGATTAAGGATGCGGTGGATGAAATGCTATCCAGCGCTACTACGGTTAGGGAATATAACATCTACTCTGATAGCCAAGCGGCTATAAAGGCCTTGATCTCAACTACAGTGCGATCGAGGATGGTCTGGGAGTGCCTGACCTCACTTGCGATTGCATCGAATTATTTTACAATTAAGATTATCTGGCTCCCGGGCCATAGTGATATTCCGGGAAAATGTCAAGCGGATCTTTTAGCCGAATCGGTACAACTGAACCGGATGAAGATGGCTGTAGGGATTTCGGGATTCCGCTAACCACCTGTGGATTGCTCTTCCATAGCCGGGCCTCGAGTCAGCTCAGCAAACGTTGGGCGGACACTACGTCTTGCAGTGTAGCAAGATCTTTCTGGCCGAAAGTGGATGGCAGGAGGTCTGCTGGGATAATTGGGTTCACTAAGGTTCACCTATCAATGGTCATTGGGGATTTGACAGGGCACTGTCCCATGGGTATCCATGCGGTACGTCTCAATATATTGGAAACTCCATCCTGCTGCAGCTGTATGGAGGACGATGAGGTGGAATCACCAAATCACTTTATGCTTGATTGCCCAGCTTTTGCCAGAACTAGGCGAAAGTATTTCGGTCGTGACTCACTTGGATCTCCCGAGGAGCTATCCAAGGTTGAGATCGGGATCATTCGGAACTTTATCGTTGCTACCCAACGATTCTCTAAGTAGTTACATCTACGTCACCGTTAGTTTAGTTTATTATATGTGGTATCACAATGGACCGTCATGTTGTCCAAGTGAGCTTCCCCTATCAGGGAAGCTACCATCCAACCTAACCTAAGTCTAATTTTAACAAAAAATTGAATATCTTTACAGTATATAAGTAAATTATGTCAACATTAAACTCCAGTAATAAATAAAATAAAAAATAAAAGAAAATTTCAAAATGGGCGTGGCTCCATCCTTTTTCATTTAATTTTTCTAGGATACTTTTAATGCAATAACAAAACAAAAATTGACCAGTCCTTGTGGAATTTGGTAGGGGCTTAGATTCTAGGACGATAACTGTTTCCTGTGAAAAAGGGCGAAATCGGTTGAAGCCACGCCCAGTTTATATACACAGTCCACCGTCTCTTCTTCCGCTCGGCCGTTAACACGATAACTTGAGCAAAAATCGATATATCTTTACTAAACTCAGTTCACGTACTTATCTGAACTCACTTTGTATTGGTATAAAAAATGGCCGAAATCCGACTATGACCACGCCCACTTTTTCGATTTCGAATATTACGAAAAATGCCATAATTCTATACCAAATACGAAAAAAGGGATGAAACATGGTTATTGGATTGGTTTATTGACGCAAAATATTACTTTAGAAAAAAACTTTGTAAAGTGAATGAAAAAGTTCTCCAGGGCGAAATCAAAAGTCCTCGGAATCATGGCAGGAATACTCTTCCTGGTATTACATATATAAATTAAATATATAAATAAATTAAATTATTCTGGTTCAGCCTTGTCCACATTTTGGTCGATATCTCGAAAACGCCTTCACATATGCAGCTAAGGGCCACTCCCTTTTAAAACCTTCATTAATACCTTTAATTTGATACCCATATCGTACAAACACATTATAGAGTCACCCCTGGTCCACCTTTATGGCGATATCTCGAAAAGGCGTCCACCTATAGAACTAAGGATCACTCCCTTTTTAAATACTCATTAACACCTTTCATTTGATACCCATGTCAACAAACACATTCCAGGGTTACCCGAGGTTCATTTTTCTACATGGTGAATTTCCCTTATTTTGTCTCCAAAGCTCAGCTGAGTATGTAATATTCGGTTACACCCGAACTTAGCCTTCCTTACTTGTTTTTGTTTTATTTCAGTTTCATATTATTTTGTTTCATCTCACTTCATTCCATTTAATTTCATTGAATTTACTATTCTTTTATTTTCAGTTAATTCGTTCTACTCCGTTTTTTTAGCCAATTCACTTTATCTAATTTTATTCCATTTTATTTTCTTTAGTTTCATTTCAACTTATTTTCTTTTTTGTTTATTTGTTAGAAATTTTCTGCTAATTGAAAAAACTTGTTTCCAAAATTTTGATTTCGCTTTGCCCTGGGCGTGAACCCAGGATCTGCGGTGTGGGTAGCGGAGCACTCTACCATCACACCAAGGCGGCAACCGCAATTTTTTGTATCGTTTTAAATTTTTTTAAATTTTATTCTATTGTTATCTATATATATAACAGGAAGTGGTGGTAGTTACACTATTTATAACTCAAGAATGGACGAACCGATTTGGCTGAAAATTGGGGGAGAGGTAGCTTAGAACCAGGAGACTGACATAGGATACTTTTTATCCCGTTCTGGCTAGGGTCTTGAGATCAAAACGTGGACCAAAGTAATCCTGGGATGGGTTTGTACAATATGGCTATCAGATGGAAGCTTTTTATGAATACTTTGATACCGGATATTTATCGTACCCCTGGGTGACTAGAGTCTCGAGATATAGGCCAAAACGTGGACCCGGGTACCCCTTTTTATAGACTATGGATGACAAATGAAAGCTGTTGATGAGTGCTTTAGTAGAGGGTAATTTTCTTATGTAAAACTCTAGCTGAGGAGTCGACCGCTAATACGCGTCAAAAAATATCGAAAGAGATGTCAAAAGATGCGTATTGACCTCGACAACAATAATACGAAGGCGGGAAAGAAAAATTTTATCTCTGTCCGGAGATATTTGGAGTTGAAGTTGGGTATTTTCATGTAGTTGCTGTAATTTTGTTTTACCCACAAAAAAATTGTGAATATAACTGTTTTGCGCGGATATAGTTTTAGTCTCCAACCCGATGTTGGACCCACCCAGGGTAATGTTTTATAAGCGCGGCCGAAGGCCGCCAATGTAGAAAGATGGTATGCGCAAAAATACTATGGATCCCACCCCCGATTTCGGAGGGATCCGCGGGTCATTTTTCGGTTTTTCGTTAGAAAAGTGGAAAGAAATTTTATATAGAATTTTGGACACTGTTTTATTTTTGGGAAAAGAGGCCTAGCTTTCAAAGGCGAAAGTATATATCTTGGTTAACGAAACAATGGACATTTTTTGGCCATCTAAGATCTCATAAGCCATTATGATCCGATACTTATAGATCATATGGAGAAAGTTAGGATTTCACAACAGCAGCACAAACGTTTACAAGTTCACTATCTTTCCCCAGACATTCAGAACGAGTTTATAGAAGATTGTGCAAAACACGTGAGGGAAACTGTATTAGATCCTGGCAAGAAAGCCAAGTATTTTGCTATTATCGTTGATGCTAGTCACGTTGACTACGTTCATTTTGCGCTAACTCCAATTCAATTCGAAAGCAACAAATTTTACAATTCAAGAACGGTTTTTTGATTTCGTGAATTGTAACCAAAAAACTGGTCATAAAACCGCTGATCTAATTTGCCATACTCTAGCTAAACATCCCATTACAAGATTGTCGTGCACAGCGGTATGATAAAGGCGCCAATATGAAAGGAGCTTACAACGGAGCACTACGTCACATTCTCGACAAAAAATCGAATGCTGGTTACTCGCCTTGCGCAACCCACAGTCTCAATTTATGTGGTGTTGATGCTGTAGAATGTTTCTTTGGAGTTGTACAAAAATGTTTTACTATTTTCAGCAGCACTCCACAACGATGGGACATCCTCAGAAAAAATGTACCGAGCTCTCTTTACAGTCTTTCAGCTAAAAGCAAAATTTGACTGCGCAAGCATGCGGAGATGGTACCGGCATTCTTAAGTACATCAAAAAGTTCGAATGTATCTTGCTGTCCTCAATTTGGTTCAAAATACTAACTACCATTAATGAAAAAAACATGGTCCTCCACGCTAGAGACACCACCATAGATGTTGAGGTCCGACATCTTGATGCCTTATTAGTTGATTTGAAGTTGATGAGGAACCAATGGGAAACAATTTTAAACCAATGCAAAACACTTGCTATTCAATTTATGAGATGGGTTTTGTCTAAGGCTGGGGTAACACTCCCACAAACCCCACTGAATAAATACACAATATTTATGTGTTACAAACACACGCACAAACGGCTGGAGGTGTTAGGAGGGCAGCAGCTTCCCTTCCCAAAATGGTGAGGGGCGGAGCGGCGACTAAAGGTCGTCGTAGCAGAGGAGGTATCAGCAGGACGGTTGAACGGTGGTCGGGTAACGGACGGATTTGTACGGCGGTATGTAAGCAGCGGCCTAATGGCGGTAGGATGGCGGACGGCCAACGTTCGTCCTGGCAGCGGCGGGATAGGAGCAGCGGCTTAAAGGCGATAGGATGGCGGACGGTCAACGGTCGTCGTAGCAACGGCGGCTTAACTGCGATAGGATGGCGAACGGCCAACGGTCGGCGTAGCACCGGTGTGATGGATGCAGCAGCGGCACCATAGGGTTAACGATGCGACGGCAGCGACAGTGGGCTACGGAGCGCGTACCAGGGCCGTGGTGAGAGGGGAAGTAGGCTGGCGACGGAGTTTACCTGGACAGCGGCTGCGTGTTCCGGGCGGAGTATTCGGCGGGATCTGATGGATCGGTAGTTTTCGGCAGGGTCGGTAACCTAAGGAAGAGACTGCGAGGACTCGGTTTATTGCTGGTTTCACCGCTGGACACCCCCGCCACCCTACTTGCACGCTAATAAAAGGTGCGTAAGAGGGGCGGGGCTGTACCGGCCGAGGCACCGTGGATCGATCCGTGCGCGGAGGGGAAGTGCACCTTAACGGCACAGCGGTAGCCCCTTGTTCACACGCCAGGCCAGGGCGACGGAGGGAGATAGTCCGAAGAAACAACTCTCGTCGTCCGGGCGTAGCAAGGTGTTGACCCGCGCCACGGCCGCACCCTCTTCTCCCCAGCTCGCTAGCGGGAGTCGTTAAGCCCGCTCCGACCACCTTACTATACAAGAGCTGAGGGGTCGCTTGGTCGTTCGGCGTCGCGCCACTCGACACCTGGTTGGGTGACGGAGGGAGATAGTCCGAAGACACTACTCTCGCCGTCCAGCACAGTTGAAGGGTGACCCGCGCCATACCAGCGCCCCTTCCGCTCAGTCCGAGCTGCGGGGGAGGGGGGTTTAGTCATTAGGGCGTCGTGCCCCCAACACCTAGTTGGACGACGGAGGGAGATAGTCCGAAGACACCACTCGCGCCGTCCAGCCCAGGTGGAGGGTGTCCCGCGCCATGACAGTACCCCTTCCACTTAGCTAGCTAGACGGAGTGGCAATTTTGTCTTTAAAAAGACAACCACTCCCGCTGGCTCAGCAGCGAGGACTGAATTGCAAAACGCAAATTCGTTGTTTTTATACGGGTGGTGCCGCAAATTGCTTGAAAAATTATTATGCCACTATTGTGATTGTCTCGTGTGATGATGTTGTTGACGAAACACACCATTGGTTTGCAATCAGCCATTGGTAGAGTGTGGTTATTTACAATAGTCGTTCTTGGCTATGCTATAGAAAAAGAAGTAGAGGGGGGTTCAGGTTTAAGTGAAAAAAAGGAAGTACAGGGGGGTTACGTTATTATAACGCTACGTTACAAATTGAATATCTCGCCAAAGTTTCCGGACATTCAAAAGAAAACCCAAAAGACGTTCTGAAGATAATTTAATTGAGATGATTACGGATGATTCAGAGTCTGATTCTAAAAAAAATACATACCTGGTGATCGTTGTTTCGGTAAACACTGGCATTACTGAACGATTTGCAGCTATGACAAATTAGACGGCGACGTTTTCCTTTTTGTGGCAATTTGAAGATATGAATGAAACTACGGTTCGGGCGAGCGCAGCAAAATTTGTCGAAAAATACAAGTAGGGCATTTCTCACAGCGTAGAATGCGAAATAATTCGCTAGAAACACATTTACGAAGCAAATTTTGATAAAGGTCTGTCACCATTGGAATTTCTAAATGCCATCTATATATGTTCAAAATCTGTAAACAATTTTTCCCAACATTTGTGTTGCTTTACGTATCTTTTGCAATATACCTGTCACTGTAGCTAGTGCAGAATGTTCCTTCAGCATCCTTTCAAGAATCAAAAACTTTCCTAGATCGTATTCATCTCAAGAGCGAGTTTCAGGAATTGCCACGCTTTGTGTTGAATCCGTTTTGGCAAGACAGTTAAATTTTGATGTTTTAAAAAAAAAATTTGCAGCGAAAAAACCAAGAAAAGCCACTCTTTGATATCCGAACCTTTTATATTGAGTAATTAAAATTTATAATCCTCATTAAATCTATCAGAAATGTATAAAAATGTTATAAAATAACTCGAAAAGATTATTTGAAACAATATGTGGCTGTTAAAAGAGAATTTTATTTCTACGTTACAATAAAATAGTATAAAAAGTAAATATTCTGTGTTAATTTTATTTTCAACTCAAAATCATTTAGTTGATATGGCAAACATTTTTTTTGATGTAATCCATCAATAATATTCCTGAATGAGACGTCATTAATTCAAAATAAACAAATGTATTAATGGATTTTTTATGGATTTTGTATAGGGGGCACGTAAATTGTTTAGTCCCGGGCCCGGATTTTCTCTCTACTGCCCTGCTCATAACTTATGTATTTAAGAAATTGACTTTGTAATAATAAAGTTAGTCTAAAAGCTGACCACCGTGTCCGTCATTTGGCGACATAGCAGTCGATATTTTCATTGGAATTTCTTGCGGTTACAAAAAATGCTTTGTAATCCTACATTTTTTGGCGCCCAACGTGGGGCACGAAACATAAGTATATATATTTGGGATTGTAAGTATAAATTGGACATCTGGTCGTCAGCTTTAGACCACTCATCGCCATCGTCGGAAGAGCTCCAAGCCTTCGAACATTGCTGCCTTCAAGCAACGTAGCCACAGCTACTTTTGAACAAATCGTCATCACTGCCTGCAAATTGGCTATCATCGTTTCTGCTACCTCGTCGTTCATTGCCTTCGCTTTAACTCACGCATTTGGGAAATTGCTGTTTAAGTCACTATCGCTATAACAAGGCTCATCCATCGCTGCCGCTGATACACTGCAGTAAAAAACAGCATATCGCTACGTATGTATGTATGCACCTTGATTTGACCACCCTTATTTTGCTTGCCATTGTCATTGTCAAAACATTTACTTTTCTCATACCAGCCATTTTCGGTTTTACTCTCTTTTTGCATAAAATTACATCGTATTTAACATGGTTTTAGACGAATTAAAGCAACAGCGTGCGAATACCAATACAAATATTACGCGAATTTAGAATATTGTGGAAGCTAGTTTGCGCCCGGAGCTAAAGTTCTTTCAGCTGCTGAATATAAATGTCGTTTGGGAATTCTCGAATAATATTTTAAACAGGTATTATCGATCCAAACGGACATCGAAAAGTTGGATAACGACGATGGAGGACGCGCTGACCTTGAAGATTTATACATAACCACGAAGCTATCACAGCCGGTGGAATAACGTAACATTTACCTGTCGGACACAAGCACGGCAATAAATTACCAAAACTCAAGCTTCCAACATTTAGTGGCAAGCATTCTGAGTACCAGAATTTTATTACATCGGTCAAACAATTAATTCATAAAGAATTCAGCCTTTAAAATATTGAAAAATTCAACCATTTGCGGAATTCACTTTAAGGTCAGACTTTAGAAACGGTTGATACTTTCCAGATAACTAACGAAAAATACCCGAAAGCATAGGAACGGCTAAAGGAAAGGTACGACAACAAAACTTTAATTTTTTTGGAAAATATCTTGTCTCTATTTGATTTATCGTCTCTCTCGAAACCAAATGCCTTAAAATTGAGAAGGCTTATCGATAAGGCTTCTGCTATTTATGGATCACTTCTCTCGTTATGTAATGATAAGCAAATATTTCAAGCCATGCTAAATGAGCATGAGAGGTATTGCAGAAATCAGATGAACAACCAAATAAAAAGTGGAAAAAATCTTTGGAGTTCAAGACGCTGCCGACATGGGACGATTGTGTGAAGGTAATGGAAAGACATTGCCAATATTTGGAATCGATCACCGGATCATCAGTGTTTCCAGGTAACTAATCCACTGCTAATAAAGTTAAGAATCCAACCAAGGGATACTCGTTTACCTGCTCAAATACACCGTGCTCCGTTTGCTCAAATACAACTCACAAGATTTCCAATTGCGATCATTTCAAGGCTTTGAATTCGACTCAGCGCTTCGACAAAGTTAAGAAAATAGGACTCTGCATCAATTGCTTATCTAGAGGACATCAACAACGCAATGCCCTTCAACCCACAAATGCAAGGTTTGTTGGAAGCAGCACCACAGCTTATTACATCGTGGATCTACTATAGCCCAAGATGCAACACCATCATAATCACATGAAGCAACAGTGCACACACACATGCACAGTTCCTCTGATCAAAACATCCTAGCAACTGCCAAGACTTTAGTTCGCGCCAGACCTTCAAATCGATATTCCCTCTTGGAATATCCCAAATAAGCTTCCACTTGCAGACGACGAATTTTTCGTACCAAAGAAAATTGATTTGTTGCTAGGTACGGAAACTTTCTTTAGTCTTGTGGCAGTCGGCCAAATTAAACTTGGAAATAATTTGCCAATCTTGCAAAAAACTCTTATAGGATGGGTTTTATCGGGCCGATACCAATAAGACAATAATTCGCCTCAACGTACATGTTTATTTTCAGACAACGATTCTTTGGATGCCAAGATGGAAAAATTATGAAAAATTGGGAAGTTACCAACAATGCCGAGCCATGGACTCGAGAACAATCAATTTGTAATCAGCTATACAAAACTACTGTTTCGAGAAATAAACTGGCAGAATCGTGGTAAAACACCCTTTCAGGGATGATCCCTCCTGCTTGGGCTACTCGTACACCACGGCACTAAGGCGCGTCAATTCCCAAGAACGTCGTTTAGCGAAGCTACCCCCTTTGAAGGAGCAATACGTGGATTTCATGGCCGAATACGAGCGTCTGGGACATATGAGCGTCGTGGATAACCCGAATTCGGAACAACCACATTATTTTATCCCACACCATTGTGTCTTGAAGCCCAACAGCACAACAACAAAACTCCGTGTTGTTTTTGATGCTTCTTGTCGAACCACAACACAAAAATCTTTCAACGACATATTAATGGTTGGTCCTAATTAAATCTAAAGTGTGGCTCAAATTCAAATGGAGTTAATTCTTCTTTTCGATTTCGCCTATATAGATTTTCACTTACCGCCGACATAGTCAAAATGTACAGACAAGTTCTTGTGGATGATAATGACAGACGTTTCCAATATATTTTGTGAAGGATTTCGCCGACAGATGAAATTCGCACGTTTCAGTTTAATACAGTTACGTATGGAATGGCTTCGGCACCGTATCTGGCTATACAAAGTTTAGTATATTTAGCTGAGCAACATCAGGATCAGTTTGCACTTGGATCTAGCATCGTTAAATCGTAATTTTATGTAGATGAGTTGTGTGGCGCCCATAGTTTGAACGAACTTCTTTGAGTAAAGGAAGAGCTGGTAGAGTTGTTAGCTTTGGTTGGATTCGAGCTTTCAAAGTGTCACTCAAACCATCATCGACTTAGGCAAGATAACTGTGCGAAACATCTCAATTTGGACGAATATGTTACCAGCGCCCTGGGCCTGCGATGGGATCAAGCACATGATACTTTCTTGTTTTCGTTTGAACCAAGGAAAGAGCTAATAAATCGAATAACGAAGCGCTCCATCCTCTCAGTTGCATCATCTCTGTTTGACCCTCTTGGTTTGTTGTCTCATATTGTAATTATATCTAAAATTCTATTACAGGAGATATGGTTACTTAAGTTGGATTGGGATGAATCTGTACCTCAGTACATACATTCCGGTTGGACAAGTTTCCTCACGGACATTTCAGACATATCCTCACTCACTCACGACCTGATTTTAAATATAATGAACCAGGACCTCTTCGAAGGAATTGCAGCATGCCCTTTTTTGCATAATTTGAAATTTGCAACAAAAACGTTTTGCTAACGATATTAAACTTTTCCAGAAAAATTTACCTACAAATGGACAGTTACGCTATTTGAACCCCTATCTTGAATCGGTCGAAGGATTTCAATTATTGAGAGTTGGTGGGCGGTTGAATCTAGCAAACATTCCAACAGAGAGAAAACACCCATTAATATTGCCAAGCAAATGCGAGTTCACCATTAACTATGTGCGATATCTGCACGAAAGGTATTAGCATGCAGGACCAAAGGCGCTTGTAGCGCTGATAAGACAAAAATTTTGGATCATCAGCGCGCGAGTTATATGTATATATATAAATACTAGCAGACCCGGGAGACGTTGTTCTGCACTAAATTTGGCCTATCTGCATATATTTTAATATGCTTTTTCCGTCTAACTCTGCCCTAACCCTCTACACTTTTTCCTAATCTTTTTATTCACGCTCCCTCCGTCTTTTTCGCTTCATCTCCATCTTCGTCTCATTTTATCTCTATCTCTTTCCCAATCTCCTTCCCTCTTTTCTCTTCTCTCAAGTTTCTTCTTCTTCATCTCTTATTGCCAGTCCCAGAGCGTGGTATGTATTTTGTTCCAGTCCCACTCCGAGTCTTAGTCTCAGTACCAGTCCTAGTCCTAATCCCAGTCCCAGTCCGTCTCTGGTATACTTCCCGGAAAAAAGCATCGTAAATACTAATATAGGCAAATTTATATACCAAATTTCTGGCAAATCGAATAGGACGTATGTAAACGGGAATGTGGGTATTATTAATTCTTGTCTTTATTTCGGCTTAGCATTCATATTTATCAGTTTTGCCAGGTTGATGCGACTAAATCGAATATCAGAATGAACTTTAGAGCTCTCAGCAACAGCTTTCATTTGATATCCATAATACTTCTAGGGGTATCCGGGTCCATGTTTTGGCCTATATCTCGAGACCCTAGTCACTCAGCGGTGTAAAACTTACTCTGTATTATAGCACACATCAACAGCTTCAATTTGATACCCATAATATAAAAACACATTCTAGGTGTATCCGCGTCCATGCTTTGGCCTATATCTCGCGACCGTAGTCACCCAGCGGTGTAAAACTTACTCTGTACTAAAGCATACATCAACAGCTTCAATTTGATACCCACAATGTAAAAACACATTCTAGGCGTATCCGGGTCCACGTTTTGGGCTATATCTAGAGACCCTAGCCTCCCAGTTGTATGAAGATTATGCTGTATGATATCACTCATCAACTGCTTTCATTTGATATCCATATTGTATAAACACATTCTAGGGGTACCCTTTCCACGTTTTGGGCTATATCCCGAGACCCTAGTCTCCCAGTTGTATGAAAATTATCCTGTACTATAGCACTCATCAACAGATTTCATTTTATATCCATATTTTATAAACACATTCTAGGGGTACGCGGGTACACGTCTTGGGCTATATTTCGAGACCATAGCCTCCCAGTTGTATGAAAATTATCCTGTACTATAGCACTCATCAACAGTTTTCATTTGATATCCATATTGTATAAACACATTCTAGGAGTACCCGGGTCCACGTTTTGGGCTATATTTCGAGACCCTAGCCTCCCAGTTGTATGAAAATTATCTTGTACTATAGCACTCGTCGACAGCTTTCATTTGATATCCATATTGTATAACACATTCTAGGGGTACCCGGGTCCACGTTTTGGCCTATATCTCGAGACCCTAGTCACCCAGGGGTATTAAAATTATCCTGTACTATAGCACTCATCAACAGTTTTAATTTGATATCCATATTGTATAAACACATTCTAGGGGTACCCGGGTCCACTATTTGGGATATATCTCGAGACCATAGCCTCCCAGTTGTATGAAAATTATTCTGTACTATAGCACTCATCAACAGCTTTAATTTGATATCCATATTGTATAAACACATTCTAGGGGTATCCGGGTCCACGCTTTGGGCTATATCTCGAGACCCTAGCCTCCTAGTTGTATGAAAATTATCCTGTACTATAGCACTGATCAACAGTTTTAATTTGATATCCATATTGTATAAACACATTCTAGGGGTACCCGGGTCCACATTTTGGGATATACCTCGAGACCATAGCCTCCCAGTTGTATGAAAATTATCCTGTACTATAGCACTCATAATCAGCTTTCATTTGATATCCATATTGTATAAACACATTCTAGGGGTACCCGGGTCCACGTTTTGGGCTATATCTCGATACCCTAGCCTCCCAGTTGTATGAAAATTACCCTGTACTATAGCACTCATCAACAGCTTTCATTTGATATCCATATTGTATAAACACATGCTAGGGTACCCGGGTCCACGTTTTGGGCTGTATCTCGAGACCCTAGCCTCCCAGTTGTATGAAAATTATCCTGTACTATAGCACTCATCAACAGCTTTCAATTGATATTCATATTGTATAAACACATTCTAGGGGTACCCGGGTCCACGTTTTGGCCTATATCTCGAGACCCTAGTCACCCAGGTGTATTAAAATTATCCTGTACTATAGCACTCATCAACAGCTTTCATTAGATATCCATATTGTATAAACACATTCTAGGCGTACCCGGGTCCACGTTTTGATTTCAAGACCCTAGGCACGTAGCGAAAAAAAAATTTAGACGTTGGCCGATTCTCAGTCCTACCCAATATGCTCACAAAATTTCACGAGGATCGGTTCTGCCGTTTCGGAGGAGTTAATCCTCTAACACCGTGACAGAAGAATTTTATATATTAGACTAGAAGATCCGGCAGACATTGTCCTGCCCTAAATTTGGCCTATTTGCATACATTTTAATAAGCTTTTTCCGTCTAAATCTGCCCTCCGCCCTCTTCACTTTTTCCTAATCTTTTTATTCACTCCTCCCTCCGTCTTTTTCGCTTCATCTATTTCTATCTTCGTCTCATTCTATCTCTTTCTCAATCTCCTTCTCTCTTTTCTCTTCTCTCAATTCCTTCTCATTCTTCTGCATCCTTTATTGCCTTATTGCCTGTCCCATAGGGTGGTATGTATTTTATTCTAGTCCCAGTCCCAGTTTCACTTCGAGTCTCAGTCCCAGTCCCACTCCGAGTCTCAGTCCCAGTCCTAGTCCTAATCCCAGTCCCAGTCCGTCTCTGGATAATATATTACTCTGTACCAAAGCACTCATCAACAGCTTTCATTTGATATCCATGTTGTATAAACACTGTCTAGGCATTCACTGGCCCACGTTTTGGCCTATATCTCGAGACCTGTACCTGTAGTAACCACCGCGTGAGGTTTACGCAACTTGTGTGAAAGTTTGAACAAAATCGACCGACGCATCTCTTCAAACACCGGCGACCAACTAACACACGTTTTAGCTTTCTTTTTGGAAGCTTTTATTTTTTATTTATTTAGTTTCACTTTTGTTGTCTGTAATGGAATCTTGCAAGTTAAATTTGATACACTTCCCGGTGTCCGATTGAGCTGAAATTTTGCACACATGTATAACTCCGATGACAATGCAATATTACTTTGTTAGAATTCGATAAATTAATCGATAACACAGTTATCGGTAAAGATTTGTATTTACTTTGGCATAACAGCCTAAGTCCCATACAAACCCGCCGGTACCTATCCGTGGATTGTGATATTTGGACGTGGTGAATCACGCGTGTCACGCGTGGTGAATCTCAACGCTTGCGAAAAGCGGAGACACAACCCTCTGTTGTATTTCTGTGTATAACCAACATAGCTGAATTTTTAAGGCTGTTTAACTCTGTAATCTTTTCTGTAATTTATTTTGCTTTTGGAAAAATTACGTATTTGAAAAAAACTGGCAGAAAAATATTGGCATAACAGCTTAAGTTAAATCAAGAATGGAAAAACTTGGAAAATTTGAGCAGATGTGGTAATTACGCGTGCCCGTTGAACGAAATATTGACAATCTATTGATAATCGCTAGGAAATTAGCGACATTCCATCAACTTAGCAGCACTTTAGCAATACTACTGTTATTATTTGGCCGCTAAAACACACCCATATTAATTGTGCATTCAATTTAAAATATACAACTCAAAAGCTGAACTACCAGCGCTACCACCATCAGCTCTTTGTAATCATTGCCAGTAGCGCCAATAACACCAAACTCGTGCCTGACACACAAAAGTCGTTTCACTCAATAGCGCAAGTGAAATGTACTACGCACTCACTACTAAGTAACGTCAAATATTCGATTGGAGTCATTTCGTCAATGAGCTACCATTGAGCTGGCACCGCATTGGCGCTGGCACCATGCAATTTACATCACTAAAATTGCACGAATGTCCAGGCTCATGACTTTGTTAATCCAGATGGTGAAAACGAAGACTCAAAGGAATGCAACCTTGCAAACAACAGCCGTCATTTTCAAAGTGTAAAAATTCTGTGATACAACGAACGCTAACGCCGTTAGGCTGTTATCGGTAAGTGTTGCATAATTTTCTGCGCACTTGATTTTGTTTTACAGATTTTTGGCGATGGAATTTTTAGCTAAGCGAAAGTAGAATTTTATTTTAAAACAGATTTAACCCACAGATGAGAGATCTGCAATAAGTAGTTGTAAACTGAACGCGGCATAGGCAAAGTTAAGTTATTTAACACTGTTTGACATAATTTTATATGTGCTCTCTATCAAAAATGCTTCAACTAACTTAGTCACATTTTATTTCGATTATACTTCCCGGAAAAAAGCATCGTAAATACTAATATAGGCAAATTTATATACCAAATTTCTGGCAAATCGAATAGGACGTATGTAAATGGGAATGTGGGTATTATTAATTCTTGTCTTTATTTCGGCTTAGCATTCATATTTATCAGTTTTGCCAGGTTGATGCGACTAAATCGAATATCAGAATGAACTTTAGAGCTCTCAGCAACAGCTTTCATTTGATATCCATAATACTTCTAGGGGTATCCGGGTCCATGTTTTGGCCTATATCTCGAGACCCTAGTCACTCAGCGGTGTAAAACTTACTCTGTATTATAGCACACATCAACAGCTTCAATTTGATACCCATAATATAAAAACATATTCTAGGTGTATCCGCGTCCATGCTTTGGCCTATATCTCGAGACCGTAGTCACCCAGCGGTGTAAAACTTACTCTGTACTAAAGCATACATCAACAGCTTCAATTTGATACCCACAATGTAAAAACACATTCTAGGCGTATCCGGGTCCACGCTTTGGGTTATATCTCGAGACCCTAGCCTCCTAGTTGTATGAAAAATTATCATGTACTATAGCACTGATCAACAGTTTTAATTTGATATCCATATTGTATAAACACATTCTAGGGGACCCGGGTCCACATTTTGGGATATTCCTCGAGACCATAGCCTCCCAGTTGTATGAAAATTATCCTGTACTATAGCACTCATAAACAGCTTTCATTTGATATCCATATTGTATAAACACATTCTAGGGGTACCCGGGTCCACGTTTTGGGCTATATCTCGATACCATAGCCTCCCAGTTGTATGAAAACTTACCCTGTACTATAGCACTCATCAACAGCTTTCATCTGATATCCATATTGTATAAACACATGCTAGGGTACCCGGGTCCACGTTTTGGGCTGTATCTCGAGACCCTAGCCTCCCAGTTGTATGAAAATTATCCTGTACTATAGCACTCATCAACAGCTTTCAATTGATATTCATATTGTATAAACACATTCTAGGCGGGTACCCGGGTCCACGTTTTGGCCTATATCTCGAGACCCTAGTCACCCAGGGGTATTAAAATTATCCTGTACTATAGCACTCATCAACAGCTTTCATTAGATATCCATATTGTATAAACACATTCTAGGCGTACCCGGGTCCACGTTTTGATTTCAAGACCCTAGGCACGTAGCGAAAAAAAAAATTTAGACGTTGGCCGATTCTCAGACCTACCCAATATGCTCACAAAATTTCACGAGGATCGGTTCTGTCGTTTCGGAAGAGTTAATCCTCTAACACCGTGACAGAAGAATTTTATATATTAGACTAGAAGATCCGGCAGACATTGTCCTGCCCTAAATTTTGGCCTATTTGCATACATTTTAATAAGCTTTTTCCGTCTAAATCTGCCCTCCGCCCTCTTCACTTTTTCCTAATCTTTTTATTCACTCCTCCCTCCGTCTTTTTTCGCTTCATCTATTTCTATCTTCGTCTCATTCTATCTCTTTCTCAATCTCCTTCTCTCTTTTCTCTTCTCTCAATTCCTTCTCATTCTTCTGCATCCTTTATTGCCTTATTGCCTGTCCCATAGGGTGGTATGTATTTTATTCTAGTCCCAGTCCCAGTTTCACTTCGAGTCTCAGTCCCAGTCCCACTCCGAGTCTCAGTCCCAGTCCCACTCCTAATCCCAGTCCCAGTCCGTCTCTGGATAATATATTACTCTGTACCAAAGCACTCATCAACAGCTTTCATTTGATATCCATGTTGTATAAACACTGTCTAGGCATTCACTGGCCCACGTTTTGGCCTATATCTCGAGACCCTGTACCTGTAGTAACCACCGCGTGAGGTTTACGCAACTTGTGTGAAAGTTTGAACAAAATCGACAGACGCATCTCTTCAAACACCGGCGACCAACTAACACACATTTTAGCTTTCTTTTTGGAAGCTTTTATTTTTATTTATTTAGTTTCACTTTTGTTGTCTGTAATGGAATCTTGCAAGTTAAATTTGATACACTTCCCGGTGTCCGATTGAGCTGAAATTTTGCACACATGTATAACTCCGATGACAATGCAATATTACTTTGTTAGAATTCGATAAATTAATCGATAACACAGTTATCGGTAAAGATTTGTATTTACTTTGGCATAACAGCCTAAGTCCCATACAAACCCGCCGGTACCTATCCGTGGATTGTGATATTTGGACGTGGTGAATCACGCGTGTCACGCGTGGTGAATCTCAACGCTTGCGAAAAGCGGAGACACAACCCTCTGTTGTATTTCTGTGTATAACCAACATAGCTGAATTTTTAAGGCTGTTTAACTCTGTAATCTTTTCTGTAATTTATTTTGCTTTTGGAAAAATTACGTATATTGAAAAAAACTGGCAGAAAAATATTGGCATAACAGCTTAAGTTAAATCAAGAATGGAAAAACTTGGAAAATTTGAGCAGATGTGGCAATTACGCGTGTCCGTTGAACGAAATATTGACAATCTATTGATAATCGCTAGGAAATTAGCGACATTCCATCAACTTAGCAGCACTTTAGCAATACTACTGTTATTATTTGGCCGCTAAAACACACCCATATTAATTGTGCATTCAATTTAAAATATACAACTCAAAAGCTGAACTACCAGCGCTACCACCATCAGCTCTTTGTAATCATTGCCAGTAGCGCCAATAACACCAAACTCGTGCCTGACACACAAAAGTCGTTTCACTCAATAGCGCAAGTGAAATGTACTACGCACTCACTACTAAGTAACGTCAAATATTCGATTGTAGTCATTTCGTCAATGAGCTACCATTGATCTGGCACCGCATTGGCGCTGGCACCATGCAATTTACATCACTAAAATTGCACGAATGTCCAGGTTCATGACCTTTGTTAATCCAGATGGTGAAAACGAAGACTCAAAGGAATGCAACCTTGCAAACAACAGCCGTCATTTTCAAAGTGTAAAAAATTCTGTGATACAACGAACGCTAACGCCGTTAGGCTGTTATCGGTAAGTGTTGCATAATTTTCTGCGCACTTGATTTTGTTTTACAGATTTTTGGCGATGGAATTTTTAGCTAAGCGAAAGTAGAATTTTATTTTAAAACAGATTTAACCCACAGATGAGAGATCTGCAATAAGTAGTTGTAAACTGAACGCGGCATAGGCAAAGTTAAGTTATTTAACACTGTTTGACATAATTTTATATGTGCTCTCTGTCAAAAATGCTTCAACTAACTTAGTCACATTTTATTTCGATTATGAATATGCCCCAATATATTCGAATTAAAAAAAAAAAAATAAATGTAAGGCGCGATAACCTCCGAAGAGATCTAAGGCCGAGCTTCTCTTCCAATTTGCGTCGTGCTCCTCTTGATTTTTCCCTACAAATTGGCCGGACGGGACCTACATGTTTTATGCCGACTCCGAACGGCATCTGCAAAGCAGATGAGTTTTCACTGAGAGCTTTTCATGGCAGAAATACACCCGGAGTGCTTGCCAAACACTGCCGAGGGGCGACCCCGCTTAGAAAAATTTTCTTCTAATTGAAAAATCTTATTTCTAAAATTTTGATGTTGCTTTGCCCGGGAGTTGAACCCAGGGCATACGGTGTGATAGGCGGAGCACGCTACCCATCACACCACGGTGGCCGCCAATATATTCGAATTATGATATAATAAAATTAAAGAAAAAAATAAAATTAAAGAAAAAAAACTTTTTTAAAAATAAGCTTTTATTATTGGCTAATAAAATTAACCAAAAAGTAAGTTGATGCATTAAAAGAAATGGATAGAATGAGAAACGTTACAAATAACTAAGTAAAGATAACGTAACTAATTTAAACAATATTTTACCCTACTAAAAATTTAAAAAAATTCCTATTTAAATTAAATTTAAGAAAAAGTTTTTCTAAAAACAAGCTTCTCTTACTTGTTAATAAAACGAACTAAAAAGTAAAAAATAAAATTAAAGAAAAAAAAACTTTTTTAAAAATAAGCTTTTGTTATTGGTTAATAAAATTAACTAAAAAGTAAACAATAAATTGACTCTAAAGAAATATAACACATTATAAGTTCATTGTAAGCTTTAACGATAATTAGGCTTTTTCGTCTGCGACAAAAGAATTCTATATTGTACATAATTATATATTTTTAACATTAAAACTTTACACCTAAATTATTAAACCTTACAGTTTATATCACAGTCCTAATTGTTCTAATAAAAGCGTGTTACATTGCGATAGCAAGAAAAGGAGATCCTAAATGTTCTTAATTATACCATCAAAATTCAACACGTTTTTTATTAGAACAATTAGAACTGTGATATAAACTGTAAGGTTTAATAATTTAGGTGTAAAGTTTTAATGTTAAAAATATATATTTATGTACAATATAGAATTCTTTTACCGCAGACGAAAAAGCCTAATTATCGTTGCTGAGACGAATAAAAGAAGACTTTCTTTGAACGCGCGGTACAACTGAATTCAAATTTTATTTAAACAATAATATACATATAAGACATTGAAAAAGAATTTATTAAGTTATCAGCGACGTTAAAAAACTTGTCTTCTCTTGCCTGTGTCTGAAGTTGCCAAAAAACTCCGCTATTTTTTTTTCGTATGTATATTAACTGTCATGAATTGCAATTTTCTCACTCCTTTCATTGCCCAACCAGAAATTGCCACGTTGACAGAAGCACGAAGTTTGACGTTCATCCATTACTGCTGACTTGTCAATCGCAGCTTGACACGTTGGCAGGACACAAGTTTATTTGTCATTCATAGCTTATCACTGACGATGAAGAGTTACCAGATCTATCTCAACACTCTCCCCTGGTGTAACCTGACCAGGTTCCACCAACTCCTTTACCTCAATAACGGCTAACTTGGTTGCCGGTCTCTCATATAGCCCGGTTATCGTTTGAACAGTCGCACTCCTTACCTGTCCATCGCTGCTTAGCCGAACGTTTGTAACTTTGCCTTTAGGCCAACAGTTGCGTGGACTGTTAGAGTCAACAATATAGACAACGTCCCCAGGTTCTATGGGTTTCACATTCTCGAACCATTTCGATCGCCGTGTAATAACTGGAAGATATTCTTTGAGCCACCGCTTCCAAAAGGTATTTGCCAGCTGCTGAGATGCCTGCCATCCCCTGCGAAGTGTGGTTCCATCTGCTAAGAGTTCCGACATAGGCTTGGCACTGACTGGACCACCAAGGAGGAAGTGATATGGGGTAAGGGCTTCGTCGTCGTCATGAGTTATCGGCATGTATGTTAAAGGCCGAGCATTAATTACCATTTCTGCCTCTGCTAGCGCTGCCCGCAATAGCTCGTCGCTTGTTACACGCCCGTTTAGTAAGTAGTATAATGCATTTTTCACGGAGCGCACTAGCCTTTCCCATACACCACCCATGTGCGACGATGCTGGTGGGATGAATTTCCAACTCATAGCCGGACCAGTAAACTCCTTGATGATCTTATCTTTATCCATTAAATCGAATATGGTACGTAGCTCCCTTTCTGCTCCTTTAAAATTGGTGCCGTTGTCACTATAAATCTCCACTGGATTGCCTCGTCGTGCTATGAAATTCCTTGTTGCGATTATACAGGAATCAGTCGAGAGGCTGTGAGCGATTTCAATATGGACTGCCCTTGTCGTAAGGCACGTAAACAATACACCATAACGCTTCTCTTGGCTTCTTCTAATGGATACCGCCAGTGGTCCAAAGTAGTCTACTCCAACGTATGAGAAGGGCCGATGGAAGGCGGCAACCCTGGCCGTGGGCAAAGGACCCATTCTCGGGGATGCGGTCGTGCTTTGTTGACTTTACACCATTGACACTGGCGTTGTATCTTTCTAACAACAACTCTCAACCGTGGAACCCAATACTGTTGACGAAGTTCATTCACGACTATTTCCATATTACCATGATGATATTTTTCGTGAAAGTCAACAATGATAAGTCGTGTTATTTGGTGATCTTTAGGGAGAATGACTACGTCGTATTCATCATTCGAAGGTAACCGCGAGCTGATTCGTAAAACTTTGTGATCATCTAGGTAAGGGGATAACTTGTAGAGTGAACTGGACTTTTCAACATATCTATTATCCATCAGTGAAAATATCTCGTCTTTGAATGCATCAGCCTGTGCTAGCCTCCACAAATTTATTTGAGCAGATCGGAAGTCCTCAGTTTGTGGCGCAGTGTAACTTATATCTGATGTGGTGCACGTGGCGCGTTGTTTGACCCGGCTTAACCATATACGGGCACAACATACTACCGCTGCTGTTATTGCTAGAAGACGCCGCCAAGATGAGTAACGATTTGGTTCCAATATAGTAAATGCGTTCAAACTTTTTGCATGGTGGACACCTATATACTGTGCTCGAAGTTCTTCCGTAGTCACAACCTTCAGTGGTGTGGTCGGTGTTGGCCAATCTTGCGTATCACAGCGCAAGAATGATGGTCCAGTAAACCAGCCAGTATCTGAGCTGATGTCAGGAATCTTCTTCCACTTGGTTGCTTCGACAGCAACATTGTCGTCTGTGGATATCCAGCGCCAATCAGAAAAGTCTGTGGTTTCCAATATTTCGCTGACGCGGTAAGCGACGAACTGCTTATAGCGGCGGTGATCGCTATGGATCCATGAAAGAACTGTACGAGAATCGGTCCAGAAGTAGCGCTTCATTACACGAACTGAATGAGAGTCAACAATATTATTTGGAAGCCGAACACCCAGTACTGCGGCTTGCAATTCCAACCGAGGAATTGTTAACATTTTCATCGGGGATACCCTAGTCTTCGAGGCAACAAGCGTACATCTGACCACACTCTCTTTTCTATATCTAAAGTAGCTTACTGCTGCATAGCCATTTTCGCTGGCGTCTACAAACGTATGTAACTCCAATTCCGGATACACACAGATCGACTGTACATAGCATCTTGGAATTTTAAGAGACTCCATTTTCGGAAGATGTTGTATCCATCGTAGCCAATTTGAGTATACGTCATCAGCAACTTGTTCATCCCAAGCGCAACCACTTCGTCATATCTCTTGCATTATTACTTTTGCGTACATAACGTAGTGTCCAATAAGGCCTAAAGGGTCATATATAGTCATAATCAAACTAAGAACCTCTCTCTTTGTTGGCCGCCGGTTATTGCGTAGTATGTCGCTATCTTTCATTCGTTGTGGCATTTTAAATGTGAGCATGTCTTCTCTGGTCGACCACCACATTCCTAGCACCTTTTCTGTACTCATGTCATTTTCAATGTCGAGATTAATGTTGTCTTGGATATTGGCGTCGGGAGCCTTTAGTACCGTTGCAGAGTTTGACACCCAATTTCGAATTAGAAACCCACCGTTGGCATGTATATGCTGCATGCTTTTAACTAAGTGCAATGCATCTTCCTCGGTGTCTACACTGTCGAGCATATCGTCCACGTAATGGTTCTCAATAATACTCTGCACGGCCCTAGGATACTCATTTCTGTATTGTTCGGCATTCTTATTTTTAATATATTGCGCACAGCTGGGGGAACAGGTGGCACCAAACGTCATAACCCTCGTGACATATGTTGTAGGCTCTTTGTCGTTATGGTCATACCATAGAAACCGCTGGAACCTTTGATCCTCTGGTCTGATGCCCACTTGGTGGAACATTTCGGCTATGTCACCACCGATAGCAATTCGTCGTTGTCTGAACCGATACAATACTGACAGTAGAGACGTTAATTGGTCCGGTCCCTTTAGAAGCAATGAATTCAATGAAATTCCATTCACCTTAGCAGCAGCATTCCAAACTAAACGCACCTTGTTGGGTTTGTTGGGATTTATGACCGGAAATATAGCTAGGTACCAATATGTTTGTGATTTCTCTTCTTCCGGCAGTAATTTCCGTATATATCCTTTATTGACGTAGTCTATAATCTTATCCTGTAATATTTGAGACAAGAGAGGGTCCTTTTGTATTTTGTTGCGCAAGCAAAGCGCTCTACGTTTAGCCATTGGAAAGCTGTCGGGAAGTATTAAGTCGGTTTCATCGTATTTCCATAGCAGGCTAGTTTCAAAATGATTTCCAATACGTTTGGTGTTTTTATCTAGCTGGTATAATGCGTTTTGGTCTTCTTCTGACATATTCGCTGCGGGTTTGGCAGCAACGCCCAAATTATCCATGCAAATATAAGTCTTAAGCGTGTGGAGTAACTCTGTACAAGCGGAACTTTCGCAGTCACATATGTGAAAAACATGATGATGGGCTGTAGAAACATTTTTTCCCAATTGCCCTTTAATTGTCCAGCCAATAAGCGTTTTCTCAGCTACTGGCTCGGATAATGCTCCTATTCGACTCTTTGTGGTTGCTAGTAACGCACTGTTGTTAACACCGATCAAGAGTTTCGGTTTTATGTTGTGGTATGAATAAAGCGGAAGACCTCTCAAATGTTTGTGAACGGACTTCAGGGACGCGACATCAAGCGACTGGCTTGGCAAATCCAAATCACGTATAGAATGCACGTCTTTAAGTGTAAAATTTTTTCCGCTTGATGAAGATAATATTATATCGCAGACTTCCGAATCATCTTCGTACCGATGGGTGTCCCCAGTCCACCGTAAGCAAAGTGGCTGTTTTCTGCCACACACACCCAACTCGCGTTGTAGATCAGCGTCTATAAGCGTGATCGATGAGCCGTCGTCGAGGAGCGCGTATGTGGAAACTTGGGTGCCATTACCATGTAATATTACAGGTACGATGCGAAACAAAACTGCGCTGCTTTTGCTCATATGGGTATTAACTGAGTTTTCCGTGGATTCAGGGTTAGTTCTATGGAGCAATGGATGATGGCCCAACTTACATTGATTAATTCCGCAAAGGGTTGTTAACCTACAGGAGTTACTGTGCGGTCGTAAACACCGGCGGCATAGTTTATGTGTACGCACCACCTCCCACTTAGTCGCCCTTGACATACCCTTAAAGGTAGAACAATTAGGAAGTGAGTGAGAATCTGATTTGCAAACGATACATCTTACCATATTTTGCTCTCCGGTGTTCGAACCCATGGAAACTTCAGAGTGTATATTTACCGAGCTGCGTATGCGGTCACCACGAAGGGTACTCGGTACGATAACGGTATTGGCTCCTTGTGCCAATTGGAACAACCATTGGCTAAAATGTTCCAAATTGCTTTCGTTCAATGTTAATTTGTGCATTCCCCAGAACGCTTGGAAGATGCTAGGCAGTTTGCCCACCAACCTTTGTTCCACTTCAGGGTTATTCAGATGAGACTGTAGCCCAGATGCTTTCATGGTTGCGCATACGTTTTGTACCTCTAAAGCGAAGTTTACAAGGGTCTCTAAGTTGTCAGACGTTGGAGGTCGCATGTTTTTAATTTGCTGTAGCAAAACGTGGATGATGAGTTCGGGTCTGCCGAATTTCATTTTTAAAGTTTCAATTATTTGTGGCACGCATTGGACGTGCAATAACAGATTTTTAACTGCTTGCCGTGCAGGACCATCTAGGGCTTTTCTCAGACGTAGGAGGTTCTCGTCTTGTGAAAACCCACAAATTTCTGTAGTCTGGTTGTATGTTGCTAAAAATAAGGGCCACTCTTCCGGTTTCCCGGTAAATTTTTGAAGCTCTTTACCTACACTGGTGCGCGCTGCTAGTTGGTTACGTGTTAGCCGGCGATGTTGAGTTGGTTGTGGTTCATTCCTGCTTATATTGGCTACGGCTGGTTCGCAGTTTGGTGGGAGTAAATTTGGTACCCATTGTGGAGGTAGTGTCAGATTATTTAGCTGGCGTGGTTGGTTCCGCTGGGATATTTCATTTGGTCTACCCTGTTGGAATGCTCCCTCAAAGTTGTCGTTGTCGGAGTCGCTATCGGAGCTTATTTCTTCTCTTTGCTCTAAAATTTCCTTTCGTCTATTCAAAAGTTCTTGCCTTTGCCTTAGAATGTCGGCTTCTTCTTTTAAAATCTGTTCTTCTTCGAGCAAACGACATTTGACGGCTGATGAAGGACGCAATGCATTTGATCGGACGGATCTCGTTCTGCTCGGAGGACGTAGCTCTTCCATTTGCGCTAGTAGGCTTCGCAATGGTGATGTCGCTGTAGCAGCCTGGCCCTGAAGTGCTGGTAGACTGGGAAATAATGGCAATGAGGATGCATGTGTCAAGCTAGCTTGTTTATGTAGCGATTTTTCCAAGTGTTGGTTGTCTACGAACAACTTCGTTGTTTCAATGTGCGCTGCTGTTTCAGTTGTAGTGGTAAGTGAAAGACTGGTATCTGCATGTCCCGGCTGAGTTGCTGATGCGCCATTGGCAGGATTCGCTTTAGCATCATGTGTGACTGGTGCTGTAGTGATCTGGCTAGGAGATTCGAGGGTGGAGCAGGTAATGCACACCCATTCCCGTCTACTCACATTTCTGTCGACCTCAGCGCACTTTTTGTGGTATTTTCGGCTGCACTTCATGCAACGAACCGTGTGCGGATTGTCTACTGCTTTGCAAAGACCACAGCTATAGATTTTCAGGCTTGCGCCGCTGCTTTTCTTGTCGTCAGACATTTGTGCAAGAAAAAGTTTTTTAAGATGTTGAGGCGAATAAAAGAAGACTTTCTTTGAACGCGCGGTACAACTGAATTCAAATTTTATTTAAACAATAATATACATATAAGACATTGAAAAAGAATTTATGAAGTTATCAGCGACGTTAAAAAACTTGTCTTCTCTTGCCTGTGTCTGAAGTTGCCAAAAAACTCCGCTATTTTTTCTTTCGTATGTATATTAACTGTCATGAATTGCAATTTTCTCACTCCTTTCATTGCCCAACCAGAAATTGCCACGTTGACAGAAGCACGAAGTTTGACGTTCATCCATTACTGCTGACTTGTCAATCGCAGCTTGACACGTTGGCAGGACACAAGTTTATTCGTCATTCATAGCTTGTCACTCACGATGAAGAGTTACCAGATCTTTCTCAACAATCGTTAAAGCTTACAATGAACTTATAAAGTGTTATATTTCGTTAGAGTCAATTTATTGTTTACTTTTTAGTTAATTTTATTAACCAATAATAAAAGCTTATTTTTAAAAAAGTTTTTTTTCTTTAATTTTATTTATATATTAAAATATATATATGGGGAGATCCGCCAAACTTTGGTCTTTTTGGAGAAAAAACTTTTTTTTTGAAACATGGTATCACGCAAATATCTTTTTGTTAGGAACATTGAGGGGTAAATTGGAGCTATAGTGCATCGCCGTTACTCGTCTTACATAATGCCTCAAAAAGATATAGTCAAAAGATCTAGGAAAATATATGTAAATAAATTGAGGTCGCAATGTTCAATATACCTTTATTACAACACTTCTGTACCGATTATATCTAAACTTTAACAAAATATGGAGATATGTGCAGCTATTAGCTATGTACAATTTTTTTGATACACGAGACCCGGTTTTGTAGGTATCGGTAAAAATATAAAACTGAATAACCGCCAAATATTTTTTACTGCATTTACATTTATTTTAACACCTTTCTGCCGATTCTTTTGAAACTTTAAAAACACATAGATAAGTGACCGAAGTATGTTTAGGTAAAAAGGTTTTAATACCCGAGATCGGGTTTTAGAGATATTGATAAAAATATAAACCCGGAAAACCTTAAATTTTTCTTACTTATTTATACACTTCTTAACCGATTGTGTTGACATTTTATCAGGATGTACATATCTATGTGGGGTATATTTAGGTAAAATTTTGTTGATACCTGAAACCCGGTTTTAGAGATATCGATACCCGTTTGTTAATTTTTTCTCTACACCACAGTAGTATACCATCAATTGCCTCATCTTGGAATATTCACGCAAGGAAAGTTATTGATGTTTGTACAGGGGGCAAATATACGAAATTTTCGGCAAAAATTGGCAATCGTCAAAAAGTGTAGAACAATTTTTTTTTTGAAGTGATAAAAAAAATCAAATTGTAGCTGTGCCCACAAAAAAACATGCTCCTGAAAAAAATTTACGCAACCAAGTGCTTCCACTTTTCCGCCTCTACCTTCAAAACTGAAAGGGGCACATCGAATTTGAAGCCCCAGGTATTTTTGGTCCCTGATAGGCTATTATCGTGCATAATCCAAATTTCAATACTCAGTTGCCTCAAAACGCTATAAGCAAAAAACTGTCAATATTGAAAATGACATAAAAAAAGTATCCCTAATTTGATTGATGATAGTTTTGAGTATTGGAGGGGCACATTCATTTTGTTCATACTTTTAAAATCTCCGTCTCAAAAACAACATTCAGTTTAAATTCCATAGCCTAAAATATATAGCCTATAAATTTCAATGCCTAAAAATTTTATCGAAAAAAATTCAAAAAAAAAAAAAAATCAAGGGTATCGCTTGAAAAAGTGTAAAAATCGACGTTTTTTACGTTTCGAAGTTCAGCAAAAACTTACTATCAACTTTCTTGATTTTTAAGATCATCAGATCGGATAGTCAAAAGGCCAAACTTAATGTCCTTGTACTTTTTTCTGGCCTTAAGTTTTTTGCCCGTGTGTAAAACCCGAGTATCCAAAAAAGTAAAAGTTTTTGGGATTTGGCCATATATACATACATATAGACGTAAGCACATACAAACATACATAAATATTAAATATTTATCACATACTCTACTAACAACCCTTCCTTTTTATGTCCTTACATATTTACTTACTTATTGAATTAACTAAAACATCTTGTTATTTATAAACGTACATACATTCATATATATAAGAATTCATAAAGCAAAGCATATACACATAAATAACATTCGATGCACAAAAGCTGTAATTTACAATAACAAGATTGTTTATCAATAAGACGTAAACAAAATATGCAACAACAATTTTTTATCAAAAAAAAGTAAACAAAATATGCAACAACAATTATGGTAAAACCGTAAAGTCGCCTGATGATTGTAAACCAATCGTTGTACTAGGATTAGCAACAACGACTTTGTAAAACCGAGGATCATTTGATAAACGAGAACACACCGAACCGTAAAGTGGTATGATAGTTAGACTACCAACAAACATGTAGAAAACTGTCAGAAATGTTTTTTTAGGAAATAGTATAGATAAGCGAATAATTGTAAAATAAGTTAGATTGAGATTTTGATGTCGTTGAATAAAGACGTATTAAATTCACATCTCGCGGTCTTTTATTTTCCTTAACTGACGCAGTCGGTACTGCTATAGCCTTAAAGTGTTGAAACAAAGGTATATTTAATTTTATTCCGTAGAAACAACGCTGGCAGTGAAAAAAGGTGAAGGTCTATTAAGTTTTTAAGACAAGTGTTGAAAACGAAGAAACAACGCTTAATGTGGACTTTAATAGTTAAATAAATTATAATAACAAAAGTGTTGAAAACGAAGGTATATTTTAAATTTATGAAACAACGCTGAGAGTGAACATTAAATATAAGTTTAAATTTAGCAATACAAACAAAAAACTACAAAAGTTTTAAAAATAAAAGCATATTTTTTTGTGTGCTACAGAAACAACACAGTTAGTGAACATTTTTATAAAACTGAAAAAAAAAAAAAAACAAATAAAAGAAGAAACATAATAAAACTGTACGAGGTGAAATAAAAGAGAAAAAGTACGTTATATATAATCACAGTGAGCTCAAAAACTGATTGATCTTTTGTTCTTTTGAAAATTAAATAAAATCAGTTCAATTAATTAAAATATTTAATCTATTTAACAAAAACTTGTAAATATGGCTAATGAAAGCATACCAACTAATGCCACCGTGGCTCAGTGTCTTGAGGCAATAACCAGACTTTTAACCGAGTCAGCAGCGCAGAAATCAACATCCTTAAGGATCAGAATTGAAAGGGACCTAAAACACTTACCAGCATTTAATGGTGAATCAAAAATTATACCCGCATTTATACATGCTGTTGATCGGGTCATGGTTGACTACCCTTCACAGAAAGAGGTAACTTACCATATTGTATTTGACTTAAAAATCCAAGGCGATGCTAAAAACTACCTGCAGTTTGACAGACCAGGAGACTGGAAACTTTATAAGGAGAGATTAAAGCAGTACTTCAAGTCATCGAAGGACCAATTGCAGTTAACTAAGGAAATAACAGAACTTAGAGTAAGTAGTATTAAGGACCTTAGTATTAATCTAAAACACATAACTAATGATATATCTGAATATTGTGCCTTTGATGTTAATGGTGGGGTAATGCCGAATATTTTTCCGGTATATTGATTCAAAGAATTAAGCAATTAGTATCATTAACATTGGCATATGCCATTCGAAATAATATTTGCCTCGAAGATATAGAAGCAACCCTTCATGAGTTTATAGGTACGAATGAAAGCAATTTAAACACTTTGCTTTTCTTAAAAAGTTCTAGTCAAAAAAAATTGTTATTCAATAAACCATTCGTATAAATCAAAAAATCAATTTCATGATTCAAATAATACTCAGGTAGTATCAATTAATAATAGGTATCAGCAAAAAGGTACAAGTAATATCAGAAATGTTAATAACAATGGCAGACTTCCAAGCCAAGCTATAGTCAATAATAATGATTCTTTTAATGTTAATAGAGGACCATTTAACAATGAAGCTTCATTTTCCAATCAAGTAAATAGTCAGTGGCAGAATCCTAGCCGTTCAAATATGCGTCAGAATAATAGTAACACTAACAAAACGCAACAACCAAGACAATCAAATGTCCCAATGGATATAGATATAGTAAGTCATACTGATGAGGAAAGAATAGCCAATGCAGAAGAAAATTTTTTTTAAACTAGCCTCGGACTTTACAAAAATGTATTTAAAAACAAGTAAGGACGGGGCTGTCTTCGGCTGTGCCGACGACTTCATACCTTTCAAGAATGAGGCTGAACAATAATCTTATCCCATTCGTAACCTCCAAATAATCGGCTGTATAAGATAAGAAATATATAGTGAACAGATGTACATACCTAAACGATGTTTAAGATAAATATAAAATAAAACATAGGTAGGTACTTTGTGTGAGGATGCAAATTTTCACGTTTTTTGTGGTCTGCATGTAAAACCTATGACAACGTATCACGTATCTCAACAATATATGACGTAAACGTAAGTCTTTGATGAAATTTTATGAAATTTTAAGCTTCTAGCCGTAAAAGCCCCTTTTTTATTACAGTTTATATGGGGTATATAATATATATACCACCGATCTCTATGATTTTTTCAGACAACAATATATGCTCTATACGTAATAATTTGGAGAAATTTGAAGCTTATAGCTGTTAAAATGGGGCTGAAATTGCGAAAATATATATATACTATATATACCACCATATATACCACCGATCTCTATGATTTTTTCACGCAACAATATATGCTATATACGTAAGCAACTGGTGAAATTTGATACTTATAGCAGTTAAAATGGGGCAGATATTGCGAAAAGTTTCTTATCTGAACAATCGGTGGGGGGGGGGGGGGGGGGGGGGGGGGGGATATATATTATATATAGACCAATCTCATCCATTTTTTCAGACAACAATATGTGCAATATACGAAAGTTTATGGTGATGTTGGAGCTTCAATCTGATAAATTCAGGAAGATATGACAAAAATTCTCTTTTTCTGAAAAATCGGTTGTATGGAGGATAAGCTATAGTGGTCCAATCCAGCTGGTTCCGACAAATGTCTAATCGTACACCTAAATAAACCCACTCACCAAATTTTTTCAAGATATATCAAAAATTGAGGGTCTAGTTTGCATACAAACAGACAGACGGACAGACGGGCATGGCTAAATCAACTCAGCCCTTCATCCTGATTATTTCGGTATACTTAATGGTGGGCCTATCTATTTTCCTTTCCATTTCATTTTCATGAAAGGTATAATAAGGACGGGACTGTCTTCGGCTGTGCCGAAGACTTCATACCTTTCATGAATAGGGCTGAACAACAATTTTATCCCATTCGTAATCTCCAAATAATCGGCTGCATAAGATAAGAAATATATAGTGAACAGATGTACATACCTAAACGATTTTTAAGATAAATATAAAATACTAGCAGACCCGGCAGACATTGTTCTGCCCTAAATTTGGTATATCTGCATATATTTAATAAGCTTTTTCGGTCTAACTCTGCCTTCGCCCCTCTACACTTTTTCCTAATCTTTGTATTCACTCCTCCCTCCGTATTTTTCGCTTCATCTATCTCCATCTTCGCCTCATTCTATCATCTCTTTCTCAGTATCCTTCTCCTTCACTCTTTTCTCTTCTCTCAAGTTTTCTCATTCTTCTTCATATCTTATTGCCAGTCCCAGAGGGTGGTATGTATTTTGCTTCATTCCCATTCCGAGCCTCAGTCCCAGTCACACTCGGGGTCTCAGTCTCAGCTCAGTCCCAGTCTTAGTCCTAATCACAGTCCCAGTCCGTCTCTGGTCTACTTCCCAGAAAAATCATAGTTAATACTAATATAGGCAAATTTATATACCAAATTCAGGCAAAGCACTCATTAACAGCTTTCATTTGATATCCATATTGTATAAACACATTCTAGGGGTGCCCGGGTAAACGTTTTGGCCTATATCTCGAGACCCTAGTCACCAATAGGTACGAAAAATACCCTGTACTAAAGCACTCATCAACAGCTTTCATTTGATATCCATATTGTAGAAACACATTCTAGGGGTGCCCAGGTCCACGTTTTGGCCTATATCTCGAGACCCTAGTCACCCAGGGGTACGCAAAATACCCAGTATCAAAGTAATCTTAAACACCTTCCATTTGATACCCATATTGTACAAACACTTCCTGGAGTTACCCGGTCCATGTTTTGGCCTATATCTCGAGACCCTAGTCACCCGGTATCAAAGTACTCATTATACGAACCTTCCCCGTGGAAAAATACATATATTTACCAATTTTCATAACAATCGGTCGAGTAGTTTCTGAGTTAATCGATGACATACATACAAACATTCATTTTTATATAAATAGAAAAACAGGTAGGTACTTTGTGTGAGGATGCAAAGTTTCACGTTTTTTGTGGTCTGCATGTAAAACCTATGACTACGAATCACGTACCTCAAAAATATATGACGTAAACGTAAGTATTTGAAGAAATTCTGAGGGGGCCCGCGATTTAGAGGTAATATGACATTTTTGTGGTGGCCACCGTGGTGTGATGGTAGCGTGCTCCGCCTACCACACCGTATGCCCTGGGTTCGCACCCCGGGCAAAGCAACATCAAAATTTTAGAAATAAGGTTTTTAAATTAGAAGAAAATTTTTCTAAGCGGGGTCGCCCCTCGGCAGTGTTTGGCAAGCGCTCCGGGTGTATTTCTGCCATGAAAAGCTCTCAGTGAAAACTCATCTGCCTTGCAGATGCCGTTCGAAGTCGGCATAAAACATGTAGGTCCCGTCCGGCCAATTTGTAGGGAAAATCAAGAGGAGCACGACGCAAAATGGAAGAGAAGCTCGGCCTTAGATCTCTTCGGAGGTTATCGTGCCTTACATTTTTTTTTATGACATTTTTTTTAATTCAGGAGAGTCTTTAGTTGTTCCATGTGCAATTTTTAGGCCGAATAACGAATGATAACAGAACTTAGAGTAAGTAGTATTGAGGACCTTAGTATTAAGCTAAAACGCCTTTGATGTTAATGGTGGGGTAATATCGAATATTTTTTCCGGTATGTTGATTCAAAGAATTAAGCAATTACCATTCGAAATAATATTTGCCTCGAAGATATAGAAGCAAACATTCATGAGTTTATAGGTATCGATGAAAGCAATTTAAATACTTTTCTTTTGTTAAAAAGTTCTAGTCAAAAAAATTATTATTCAATAAACCATTCGAATAAATCAAAAACTCAATTTCATGATTCAAATAATACTCAGGTAGTACCAATTAATAATAGGTATCAGCAAAATGGTACAAGTAATATCAGAAATGTTAATAACAATGACAGACTTCCAAGCCAAGCTATAGTCAATAATAATAATTCTTTTAATGTTAATAGAAGAAGATTTAACAATGAAGCTTCATTTTCCAATCAAGTAAATAATCAGTGGCAGAATCCTAGCCGTTCAGATATGCGTCAGAATAATAGTAGCACTAACAAAACGCAACAAACAAGACAATCAAATGTCCCAATGGATATAGATATAGTAAGTCATACTGATGAAGAAACAATAGCCAATGCAGAAGAAAATTTTTTTTTAAACTAGCCTAGGGCTTTACAAAAATTTATTCATACCTTTCATGAATGGAGCTGAACAATAATCTTATCCCATTCGTAACCTCCAAATAATCGGCTGCATAAGATAAGAAATATATAGTGAACAGATGTTAGGTTAGGTTAGGTTGGGTGGTAGCTTCCCTGATAGAGGAAGCTCACTTGGACAACATGACGGTCCGTTGTGATACCACATATAATAAACTAAACTAAAGGTGACGTAGATATAACTACTTAGAGAATCGTTGGTTAGCAACGATAAAGTTCCGAATGATCCCGATCTCAACCTTGGATAGCTCCTCGGGAGATCCAAGTGAGTCACGACCGAAATACTTTCGCCTAGTTCTGGCAAAAGCTGCGCAGTCAAGCATAAAGTGATTTGGTGATTCCACCTCATCATCCTCCATACAGCTGCAGCAGGATGGAGTTTCCAATATATTGAGACGTACCGCATGGATACCCATGGGACAGTGCCCTGTCAAAACCCCAATGACCATTGATAGGTGAGCCTTAGTGAACCCAATTATTTCAGCAGACCTCCCATATCCACTTTCGGCCAGAAAGATCTTGATATCCTACAAGACGTAGTGTCCGCCCAACGTTTGCTGAGCTGACTCGAGGCCCAGCTATGGAAGAGCAATCCACAGGTGGCTAGCGGAATCCCGAAATCCCTACAGCCATCTTCATCCGGTTCAGTTGTACCGATTCGGGCTAAGAGATCCGCTTGACAGTTACCCGGAATATCACTATGGCCCGGGACCCAGATAATCTTAATTGTAAAATAATTCGATGCAATCGCAAGTGAGGTCAGGCACTCCCAGACCACCCTCGATCGCACTGTAGTTGAGCTCAAGGCCTTTATAGCCGCTTGGCTATCAGGGTAGATATTAAATTCCCTAACCGTAGTAGCGCTGGATAGCATTTCATCCACCGCATCCTTAATCGCAGAAACTTCCGCTTGGAATACACTGCAGTACTCAGCCAACTTAAACTTGCGGCTTACATTTAACTCTTTACAAAAGACCCCCCCGCCAACCTTTCCGTCCAACTTCGACCCATCCGTGAACAAGTTAACCGGTCCCATGCCCCAGATAATTCCTCTTCTCCGCTCCTCCCTCGGGGGAATGACTGGGGTGAAGGTTGTATAGGGAGCGGCCACCGTCCATCCTGTCCGGAATAAAGTCGAAACTAGTAAGAAGGGTAGAGTGTCCGAAATCAGAAAGCATATAACCCATATCACGAAGCCTGACCAACGACCGGGCCGCGGCTGCCTTTCCCGCAATATCTACTGGATGTATATTCAGCATGACATTCAGTGCCAAGGTAGGTGTTGTTCTCATAGCGCCACTGATACCGATAAGCGCCGTCCGTTGCACTGACACTAGCATTTTGGAGGTGCTCGCCGTGTCCAGTGCTTTCCACCATACCAGCATCCCATATAGCAGAATCGGTTTGACCACCATCTCATAAAGCCAGTGTACTACTCCTGGCGAGAGCCCCCATCTCTTTCCGATAGCCCCCCTGCAGCAGTACAAGGCAACCGCGGCCTTCCTGTCCCTATCTTCCACATTGGGCCTCCAGGACAGCTTCTTGTCCAGAACAATTCCCAAATTTTTAACCCTGTCAGTAAGTACCAACGGTACCCCTCCAATCAAAGGAGTTCTGAAGTCGGGTATCTTATATCTCCTTGTAAAAAGAACCAATTCTGTTTTTCCCGGGTTGACCGCCAATCCACATGATTCAGCCCACCTAGCCACAGTATCCAGGTATCCCTGCAGAACATCGCGCAGGGTGCCCAGAAATTTGCCCCTGACTAGGATAGCGAGGTCATCTGCATAGGCAACCACCCGACAACCATTGGCTTCCAGCTCCACAAGAAACTCGTTGACTACCACAACCCAGAGCAGAGGAGATAGGACACCCCCCTGTGGCGTGCCCGTGCACACCTTCCTCCTTATTATGGCTCCTCCCACTCCGCTGCGACAATTCTGCCGCATAGAAGTTTGCTAATAAATTCAACCAGAGCCGCTTCGACTCCTAAACCCACCAGAGCTCTTTCGATTGCCCCCGGTAAGACATTGTTAAAAGCCCCCTTGATGTCTAGAAAGGCACCCAGAGCATACTCTTTATGTTCTAGAGACCCCTCTATTTGCTTTACAATCGAATGGAGAGCCGTTTCCGTCGATCTGCCTTTGCAGTACGCATGCTGTGAAGCCGACAGTAACCCCCCAGGTATCCTTTCTCGTAGGTACAGGTCAATCAGCCGCTCAAACGTCTTAAGAAGAAACGACGAGAGACTGATTGGCCTGAAATCCTTAGGTGACACATGAGAGCTCCTGCCGGCCTTCGGAATGAAGATGACCCTAACCGTGTGCCACGACTTAGGGATATAGTTAAGCCTGAGGCAGTTAGTGTAGATGATGGCCAACCAGCGGCAGGGAATCCCTAAAGACCTTTGAAGTTGCGCAGGAATAATGCCATCCGGACCGGGTGACTTATAGGGCTTGAACGAATTTATAGCCCAGGATATTTGACTTTCCCGTAGTGGGATGGCGGGCATTTCTGCATGGCCAGCAACCGCCGACCACGCAAGCGAAGATCTCTGCGCAACTGGGACATCGGGAAAATGATTGTCCAGTAAAAGTCTCAGGGACTCTTCGCTACTCATCGACCAGTCCCCACCATCATCTCTCAGATACCCCCGAGGGGCGGGATTCCTAGATAGTATTTTTCTAAGCCTCGCGGATTCATTTCAGCCCTCTACGTTTTCGCAGAAGCTTCGCCATGAATCTCGCTTGGCTAACCTTATTTCATATTTATAAATCCCCAGACTCACCTTATAGAGCTCCCAGTCCGAGTGTAGTTTACTCCTCCTGGCTCTGTTAAAGAGCCGCCTACTGGACGCTCTTAGGTCGTCAAGGGAATCAGACCACCAGGGCGGCTTGCCCTTCCCCCTATAAGTTTTCAGTGGGCAGGACTGTTGAAAGGCGCTACTGCTTGCCAAGGTGAAGTTTTCCACCAGACCGTCTATTTCAGATTCGGACAGGTCCGAACCAACGATAGGCGCCTCAGGCAATAGCTCTCCCAACTTCCTACAATACAAGTCCCAGTTGGTACTTTTAGGGTTCCTAAAAGATATTTTACCGGGACGTTCTTCATTCACCGAGAACTGAATATATCGGTGATCAGAGAAAGAGTGCTCGTTGAGAACCCTCCATCCAGATATCCGATCTTCCAGTTCTCTGCTAACCAGGGTGAGGTCCAGGACCTCCTCCCTTACCGCAGTAATAAAAGTCGGGTCACTCCCCCTATTACATATACAAAGTCCCTCATCTACAATAAAAGTAAATAAAGACTCACCTCTGGTGTTCGTATCCGAGCTCCCCCATATGCTATGATGTGCATTAGCATCGGCACCTATGATTACGCCAACACCTCTCCGCCTTGCTTCAGCGGTGATTTCGCCCAGTATCACAGGTGGTGGTCCCGTTACGTCCCCGTGGGGCATATACGCTGAGACCACCCACAATTTGTTACTGCCTCGCTCGAGGCAGACCGTGGTTACGTCAGCATTGCTGAAATTAGAGAGAATAAAAGCTTTAAATTCCTTTTTAATAAGCACACAGGATCTAGGCCTACCTGCCTCCCCATGCACCAAGGTGTTGAATTTTCCCGTCCTTAATCCAGAAATTTTTCCGCCGTTACTACTCAGCCACGGCTCCTGGACAAGGACTATATCCACTACGCCTTTCTCAAGACAGAGCAACAAGTTTGCGGAAGCCGCCTTAGAATGCTGAAGATTGATTTGACGGATTTCCATCAACACCACCCTTCTTCTTCTGCACCCCATCCTTAGCGGCTTCGCCCTCGGAGACTAGGAGATCCTCCTCCCCCCACAACAGACGACTTACACTGATGACGGATCCCGCCATCGATGATTCGCCCTCGGAGGCTAGGAGCTCCTCCTCGGCCCTATCAGCCAGACGACTAGCACTGATGACAGATCCCGCTATTGACGGGACGTCAACAGTGCATTCGCTGTCCAAATTAGCGGAGCCAGCATCCACAACCATGGGTACTGGCTCCCCTGCGGACGCCTCCACCTCCCGAACAGTCTCTGTGGGAGAGGAACTATCTCCCCTGGAATCGGCGTTGTAGATTTTGAGAACCACACGCTCGAGGCCACAGGAGATAACCCCCCTCGTGTCAGAGAGAGGACCGGTGGAATATGCGTTTAGCAGGATCAGCACTTGCCGACGTGGCCCAACAGCCTCCTCTACTCTGAGGACCCTCCAGTTATGCGTCGGAAGGTTCGGGTTGCAGTAACGCATTAATTCAAGTATTTTCTCCGGCTGAGATGGCCCGGCAGGCAACCACACCCGAGCCCTCGGTCGAAGGGGGAGATCCCTCCGTTCCACGGCCTCGAGTCTGGCTCCCCTCCAGACCTCCCCAACCAAAGAAATTATTTTCTTAAAGATACAGGCCGACCGCTCATCAGCACAAGTAATCAGTCTAAAACCATGATACCACCCCGAGTATTCGAAGCATGGCCGCGTACCTGGGCTCTCCATAACAGCGGTCATATAGGCCGCTGATATGGCGCTGGCGACCCACGGCCACTCCTCTCGGGAGATGGCACCATCCTCCCTACTCCTATCCAGGACCGCGAGGGTGATGGAGCCCGCTCGTTTAGCGATTTCGCTAAACGAAATTGCGTCCCCACCTCCTCGGGCCCTTTTTGTCGTTGAGGCATTCCGCTCATCCGACCTTTGCCGCTTCATAGCCCCCAAACCCTGCTGCTCAACTGCATCGTTCGACACCGGTGTGTGGTCGTCGCAAGCTACGACGCTCCTGGCCCACTCCAGCGTCCGGGAATGCTTCTCAGACATCTGAGCTGCATCCCTTCCGCCGTAGCGCTCCAAGATCTTCTCAGCTAGGCGCCGATCACCCAGAGCTTTCCTACGCGGCGTCGATCGTCTACCTTTCCCAGCAGGCTTCGACCCCAGGGCTCCCGTTGGGAAAGCTCCTCGCGACAGGGCTTCCTTACTAGTACTGGGCTGGTCCGTCGCATTCGCCGGACCTCTGCCTTTCCCTGTCACAGCCCCATATGGGCCTGCATTGGGTGTCGGTTTCGACACCCCTCCACTACCCGAACTACCCGTACCTACGGGTTTTGAAACCAAACCCCTGCGCTGATCCGTCTGATCAGCCCTTTTGACCCGCCGGGAGCTTTCCCGGCTGGCGGCGACCTGCTTCGGAGCACTCTCCGCACCTGTCGCGACCCTCGCACCATGACGACCTTCGCCGTCACTCCTACCCTCCTTTTTGTTCGTCTTCGTGTCCATTCTACGAAGTCCCCCCTCAAGGCCGCTATCCGGAGCCGATTGTGTAGTCGCCCTTCAACGGTCCCGTGGTTATCTATGCTGCGCAGGGAGGCCACGCGAGGGTTGACGCATTACCTTATGGGTAATGCGTTCAGAGCCAGACCGGACGCAAAGCGGGAAAATCTTCAACCGCACCTACACCACCAACTTAACGGCGACGGAGACGGAACGTACCTTGAGGCCCGCCACGGTTTTAACGGGACGTGGGCAGGTGCAGCATTAGCCTACCAGCCATTTCGATAGGGTTTCACCCCGACCTACTAAGGTGGCAGAATACTGCACCTACCAGCCCAAAGTCATCAATTCCTATCCATAGTCAAAATCAAGTCCCTAAAAATCCATTTCGTCACCGTTGAGTACCGATCTTGACCCTTAACAGGGTCATCCCTCCCCTGAGCTCGGCACAATGACTCAGGGGTGCGGGTTTTATCGAGTTGTCCTCTCTAGATCCGCCATTATCAGTAGAAGCAGGGGCACCTCGTGCAGGACGTGACAACCAATCACGTGTGACAATGCGTCACTATGGCCGGTCTAAGACTGATACCAGTCCCTGATCCAGAGCCTGGAACCACGTATGATATCCAAGCCAAGTATCTTAACCCCCAGTGAACAGATGTACATACCTAAACAATTTTTAAGATAAATATAAACTAAACCAGTAAGGAAGGCTAAGTTCGGGTGTAACCGAATATTACATACTCAGTTGAGAGCTATGGAGACAAAATAAGGAAAATCACCATGTAGGAAAATGAACCTAGGGTAACCCTGAAATCTGTTTGTATGACATGTGTATCAAATGGAAGGTATTAAAGAGTATTTTAAGAGAGAGTAGGCCAGAGTTCTATGGATCGACGCCATTTAGGGATATCACAATAAACGTGTGCCAGGGCTGACTCTAGAATTTGTTTGTACGATATATGTAGGTATCAAATGAAAGGTGTTAATGAGTATTTTAAAAGGGAGTGTGCCTTAGTTGTATATGTGAAGGCGTTTTCGAGTAATCGCCATAAAGGTGGCCAGGGATGACTCTAGAATGTGTTTGTACGATATGGGTATCAAATGAAAGGTGGTACTGAGTATTTTAAGAGGGAGTGGGCCTTAGGTCTATCGGTGGACGCCTTTTCGAGATATCGCCATTAAGGTGGGCCAGAGGTGACTCTAGAATGTGCTTGTACGATGTCGGTATCAAATGAAAGGTGCTAATGAGCATTTTAAAAGGGAATGGGCCTTAGTTCTATAGGTGAACGCCTTTTCGAGATATCCCCATAAAGGTCGAAGAGGGGTGACTCTAGAATGTGTTTGTAGGATATGGGCATCAAGTGAAAGGTGCTAATAAGTATTTTAAAAGGGAATGGGCTTTAGTTCTATAGGTGAATGCCTTTTCGAGATATAGCCATATAGGTGGACCAGGGGTGACTCTAGAATATGTTTGTACGATATGGGTATCAAACGAAAGGTGTTACTGAGCATTTTAGGAGGGAGTGGGCATTAGGTCTATAGGTGGACGCCTTTTCGAGATATCGCCATTAGGGTGGGCCCGGGGTGACTCTAGAATGTTTGTACGATATGGGTATCAAACGAAAGGTGTTACTGAGCATTTTAGGAGGGAGTGGGCATTAGGTCTATAGGTGGACGCCTTTTCGAGATATCGCCATTAGGGTGGGCCCGGGGTGACTCTAGAATGTTTGTACGATATGGGTATCAACCGAAAGGTGTTACTGAGCATTTTAAGAGGGAGTTGGCATTAGGTCTATAGGTGGACGCCTTTTCGAGATATCGCCATTAGGGTGGGCCAGGGGTGACTCTAGAATGTGTTTGTACGATATGCGTATCGAATGAAAGGTGGTAATGTGTATTTTAAAAGGGAGTAATCCTTACTTCTATAGGTGGAAGCCTTTTCGAGATATTGCCATAAAGGTGGACCCAGAGTGACTCTAGAATGTTTGTACGATATGGTTATCAAACGAAAGGTGTTACTGAGCATTTTAAGAGGGAGTGGGCATTAGCTCTATAGGTGGACACCTTTCCGAGATATCGCCATTAGGGTGGCCAGGGGTGACTCTAGAATGTGTTTGTACGATATGGGTATCAAATGAAAGGTGGTAATGAGTATTTTAAGAGGGATTAATCCATAGTTCTATAGGTGGACGCCTTTTCGAGATATCGCCATAAAGATAGGCCAGGGGTGACTCTAGAATGTGTTTGTACGATATGGGTATCAAATTAAAGGTATTATAGAGGGTTTTAAAAGCGAGTGGCCCTTAGATGTATAGGTGAAGGCGTTTTCGCGATATCGACCAAAATGTGGACCAGGGTGATCCAGAAAATCATCTGTCGGGTACTGCTAATTTATTTATATATCCAATACCTCGAACATTATTCCTGCCAAGATTCCAAGGGCTTTTGATTTCGCCCTGTAGAACTTTTTCATTTTCTTCTACTTAATATGGTAGGTGTCACACCCATTTTACAAAGCTTTTTCTAAAGTTATATTTTGCGTCAATAAACCAATCAAATTACCATGTTTCATCCCTTTTCTCGTATCTAGTATAGAATTATGGCATTATTTTCATTTTTCGTAATTTTCGATATCGAAAAAGTGGGCGTGGTTATAGTCCGATTTCGGCCATTTTTTATACCAAGATAAAGTGAGTTCAGGTAAGTACGTGAACTAAGTTCAGTAAAGATACGTCGATTTTTGCTCAAGTTATCGTGTTAACGGCCAGGCGGAAGGACAGACGGACGACTGTGTATAAAAACTGGGCGTGGCTTCAACCGATTTCGCCCATTTTCACAGAAAACAGTTAAAATCTATGCCCCTTCCAAATTTCAAAATTATTGGTAAATTTTTGTTCGTCTTATGGCATTAAAAGTAGCCTAGACAAATTAAATGAAAAAGGGCAGAGCCACGCCCATTTTGAAATTTTCCTTTATTTTTGTATTTTGTTGCATTATATCATTACTGGAGTTGAATGTTGACTTAATTTACTTATATACAGTAGGTAGGTAGGTTGAACTGGCCGGTCCATGAGGACCTCACATAGACTGATTGAGTCCGTAGTGTTACCAGAAGTTTGTTTTAACGACCAAACTGAAAAACCCTATCAAAAACCAGGACCTATGTTATAAAATAACTCCGTCCTCTTGGCAAATACTAGAAGCTTCTTAGGACTTAAGCCACTTGCTGCTTCTAGATCTGACAGCTGTATCACTCCTAATAGCTGGAGTCTTAGCCTGGCAAGTGCAGGGCACGAGCACAGAACCTGCTCGATCGTTTCCTCCTCCAACCCGCACTTCCTACACCTGCTATCACTGACCAAGCCTAATTTAAAGGCATGTGACGCCAGAAGGCAGTGTCCAGTCAGAATACCCGTCATGAGTCTACAGTCCTCTCTTTTTAATGATAGAAGCAACTGTGTTAGTCTAAGGTTGTAAGACCTACACATAATCTTCGACACTTTACAGCCCCGCGCTTGAACCCACGCCTTTTCTGCTTGGTCGATCATGTGCACCTCTCGCCTTCGCTTAATCTCGCCCAATCTAATTGGGACGTCTACGGAGCAAGCTTCAAGGGATGCGCCCTTTTTAGCTAATTCGTCCGCTTTTTCATTCCCATCTATTCCCATATGCCCTGGGACCCAATATAGATGTATGCTTCTCCCTGTCCCGATTCTCTCCAGAGACTGCTTACACTCTAACACGCATTTAGATGCTGTGCTATGCGAGATTATTGCCTTAATTGCTGCTTGACTGTCAATATAAAAGTTAACACGATTGCAGCTTAAGCTATTCTCTTCCAGGGTTTCTACTGCTTTGGTTACGGCTAATATTTCCGCTTGGAAAACGCTGCAGTAATCCGGCAGCCTGTAGGATCTGCTTAATTCCGGATCAGCGCAGTATACCGCAGACCCTACTCCTTCCACTATTTTGGAACCATCGGTGTACACATGTATCGTCTCGTCCGCCATTTGCGCACTCTTGCGCCGACCGTCCACCTCTATTGTGGCCTTAAGATCTCCCTCAAAGTGCAGGTAGGGAATCATGTAGTCTGTTCGTCTTGTGACTGAGGACGCTATACTACTGTGGCCATATGGTCGGCGCTCAAGCTGCCCCGAAGCATCGAGCCTGGTTGCGGTCGTTAACGCTTTGTTCTTTGCTACCAGGTCTACAGGTGGAATGTGCAGAATGGCATACAGTGCAGCCGTCGGGATTGTTTTCAGGGCTCCCGTAATGCAAAGCATCGATAGTCTGCATACCCCCTCTAATTTTTTGAGGTATGTTGTTTTTTGTGTGGCTTTCCACCAAACAAGAACTCCATAGTATAGAATAGGGCTTACAATCGCTGTAAAAACCCATTGAGAAAGAGAGGGCGATAGGCCCCACGTACACCCCAGCATTCTTTTACATGCATAGAGTGTCGTTGAGGCCTTCTTGACCCTCTCCTCCACGTTGAGCTTCCATGACAGCTTACTGTCTAGGATGATTCCTAGATATTTTGTGCAAGGTTTCTCCTGTAAGGTCACCGCTCCTAACTTAGGCCTGGTCCAATTTGGGACCTTGTACCTCTTTGTAAACAAGACCATATCCGTCTTCTCCGCATTGACTTTCAGCCCGACATTAGATGCCCAGGTATGAATATCCCGAAGCGCCCGATCCATCAAAGAACTAATCGTTGGAAGGCATTTTCCACTTATGACAATTGCAACGTCATCTGCGTAAGCCGTAAGTTTTACGGGTCCCTCATCGAATTGCCTGAGCAGTTGGTTGATGACCAGTGTCCACAGCAGAGGTGATAGCACCCCTCCCTGTGGCGTGCCCCTGTCCACTGATTTCGTGGCCTCGTACAATCCCCATTGTGATGTAATTTTTCTGCAATTTAACATGCAGCCGATCCATCTGATTAAGGCAGGATGTACTTTAATGTAATTAAGACCATCCATAATCGCCCATTTTGCAACATTATTGAAAGCCCCGGCAATGTCCAAGAAGACTCCTAGAGCATACTCCTTATATTCCAGGGATTTTTCTATGCTTATTACCACCCTATGCAATGCGGTGTCTACCGACTTGCCTTTGGTGTACGCATGCTGTGTTGTGGAGAGCAGCTTTTCATCCACGTTGGACTTTATGTACACATCTATCAGCCTCTCAAAGGTTTTGAGCAGAAATGATGTTAAGCTAATGTGTCTATAGTCTTTGGGATACACGTGACCGATCTTCCCCGCCTTTGGTAGAAAAGCTACACGAGCAGTTCTCCAAGAGTGCGGTACATGATTCAGTCTTATGCACCCATCGAATATTATTTTAAGCCATTCCACGACCGCCCTACTTGAGACTTGTAGCATGGCCGGGAATATACCATCTGGGCCCGGCGATTTAAACTTAGAAAACGTCTTCACTGCCCACTCGATCTTGGTATCGGTCACCAAGCCCGGCACCACTAGCTCCATGATCGAAGTGTGAGTGATGTCTGCTGGTTCTTCTAAACCGTCTCCCGATGGGAAATGTGTATCGAGAAGCACCTCAAGGGATTCCTCACTATCACGTGACCATTCCCCGTTCTCTTTCTTTATTAGTGCCTGGACTATGTTTCCCTTTGCTAGGACTTTTTTCAACCGTGCTGTTTCACTGGAGCACTCTATGTCCGTACAGAAACTTTTCCATGAGTTTCTCTTCGCCCTGGTAATTTCACGCTTGTAGATCCTCAGTAGATCCCTGTACTCGTCCCGACACGCTTCGCTTTCCGCGGTCTTTGCGAGTTTAAACATTTCTTTTACCTGTCTTCTTAGAAGACTCAGCTCATTGCTCCACCATGGCGGCTTTGCTTTTCCTCTGAATCTTCTTAGAGGGCAAGCTTTGTTATACGCAGTCATAAGCGTCCTTGTTAGGAATTCATTCGACTCCTCCAGTTCCTCTACATTAGCAACCTCTTTGGGTTGTCCCAGTTTCGTTTCTACATGTTTCTGGAATTTAGTCCAATTCGTTGCCCTAGGGTTTCTAAAGGTTCCTCCCTTCTCTACCCTCTTCAGTGGGATGCTGAAGCTTATATACGCATGGTCGGAGAAGGATGGTCTATCGAGAACCATCCAATCATACCTTGATATATCACGCTCGGAGCTCAATGTAATATCCAGAACATTGCTGGATGTTGGACCAATGTATGTAGGAACATTTCCCCTGTTGGCTATCTGCAAATTGGTTTGCAGGATGTAACAAAATAGAGATTCGCCTCTCTCGTTCGTATCTGCTCCTCCCCACGCATTGTGGTGCGCATTTGCATCTGCGCCTATGACCAACCGCCCTTTGCGCCCTTCCTCCTGTACTAGCCTTTTGCACTCCATCGGTGGAACCTCCGCAGCATGGGCCATGTAGCAGGACGCCAAGATAAATGCCTGCTTATTCTTTTGCTCAACGGCCATCGCTACGAGATCCTCGGTGGTGTAATTAGGCAGCATATATGAATGCAGCTGTTTCCTTACCATTACTACAGCTCGCACCCGTCCTTCCGTTTGTGCGTAGTAAATGCCAAACCCGCGCGCGCTAAGTCCAGAAACCTTTCCTCCCGATGAGAGCCACGGCTCCTGGATCAGCGCCACGTCAAACGAACCCTCCTCAAGGGTTAGGAGGAGTTCGCTCGACGCCACTTTACTGTGTTGGAGGTTTATCTGTAGGACTCGCAGCACCATTGGGCTGTTTGTCCCCCTCCAGCACCTTCGTCTTGACGTCGTCGTCCTCCTCTTGCCCTTTTGGTTTAGAGTATTCGAGGCCCCCTTCAGCCCCTCGTGAATGTTGTGCCGTGTGTTCCTCTGTGCGAGTCACAGCACCATTTAGCGGTTGGTCCTCTTCTAGCACGTTCGTGGTGACGTCGGGGACCTCCACCTGTCTTTTTTCCCTTAGGCTTCTGAGGTCCTTTTCGACTTCGCCCACTTCCAGCGTGTTAGGATTTTTATCCTCGGGACTTCTTTTCCTGAGTCGCATGTAAATTTTGCCAGTGCCAAAGGACATTTTGCCAAGCTGCGTGTACAAAATATCCTCCGCCTGCTTGTTTATTTGGAAGACGTAGAACTGACCATCCTCGGTAGGCCGAGATACAGTAAGTACCTTCCAATCCTGTGTCGGTATGTTCGGATTCTGATTATGCAGAAGTCGCAGTGTATCCTCCGACTTCATCACGCATGGTATCCATACCTTAACTTTTGGTACCGTGGGGATTTGCGCTTTATCCACCACCTCAAACCGCGCGTTCGTGCCTTGCCTTTGGAGGTTTGGAACGACTTCCTCCAGCCACCGCAAGCTCGCGATGTTGTCGCACGCTATCATCTTCACACCATTATACCATCCCCCCGAATCAAAGGTTGGAAGGGGCTTACTTGGTTGTTCCCGCATCATCTTAAGCATTAAGCTAATAAGCTCCCTTTCCACAGATCTCCACCTTTCAGTAGTCATTTGTCCGAACGGACTGCTACGATCAACCAGCGCCACAGTCAGTGACTGCTTTGCCACATCACTCATCTTCTCGGGAAAAGCAGGAGTCTTAGTGTTATCTCCCTTTGGAACCTCCGAGAACACCGGAGTCTTCGCGTTAACTCCCTTTAGCGCCTCCGAGAAAGCCGGAGTCTTAGCGTTATCTCCCTTTGGCTTATCCCCTACTTCCGTAGTTGGAACTTCCCTCTGAATGGCAGCTTTCGAGGTAGTTGCTACCTCGCTATTGGAACCCATCTGTCTTACAGCTTTGGGCCTACTTGTCTTGTCTATGCGACTGCCCTGCCTCGCGGCTCTAGGACTGGGTCCTTTCTGCCTCTTGAAAGCAGGCTTGTCGCCTTCTGCCGAACGGTGCCTCTTCATTCTGCCATTCGACGCTTCTTCCTCCTCGTACCGGTTGCAGAACCGAGGGTTTCTCGCAGCAAACCTTTTGAACTGCCTTCGACCTACTTCTACCGCTTCATGGGCCCATTCCAAGCGCTCGATCTCCACTTCTGTTGGGTCGACCACTGCTCCCAAGCGTTGTACAATTCTTAGTGCTGCACGGTACTGCGAGAGAGCTCTTTTACTTCCTCTGCTCCGTACCCTTCTCCACTCTTCTACTCCGTTTTCATTTGTGTGCTTCTCCAACACGGAGTTCATTGAATCAGCACTACTCTCGCTCCCCGAGTCCGACGCATCGCTTAATTCGTATTTGTCGTCCCTGGATTGCGACTCAGTCCTCCTCTTTACATCCTCCTTATTACGTTCAGGTAATGAGTTGTTCATCTTGGTCGTACGACCACCTGCCCGACAAGGCGGGCTCAGCGGTCCAGTATTATATACGGGGAAAGAACCGTCCGCCACAGCAGCGCCCCTTACTGCGGTAAGGCCATAAATACTTCCCGAGATGGCCCGGTGTCGGGAAGGCTCCGTTCGAATACAGCCGAATTTATCCCCTGGCTGCAAATCGTCCAATAGGCACGGTCCGCATAACACCCTGGATTAGGGGGTTGGCAGTTCTTGGTCACCGACATCCCGCCGCCCTCCTATGAGGCGAAACGGCGTAGATGTCAGTCCTAAACAGCTCCGCCTCATAGTCGGGCGCTATGGAGTTCGGCTAAGCCCTCACACCAACGACAAGGTGCCTACCCTAGTGAGGGTTATATACAGTAAAGATATAAAATTTTTTTTTTTTAATTTGTCTTTTAAAAATTTTTTTTTTAAAAAGTGGGCGTGTTCTTCATCCGATTTTGCTAATTTTTATTTAGCACATATATAGTAATAGTAGTAACGTTCCTGCCAAATTTCATCATGATATCTTCAACGAATGCCAAATTACAGCTTGCAAAACTTTTAAATTACCTTCTTTTAAAAGTGGGCGGTGCCACGCCCATTGTCCAAAATTTTACTAATTTTCTATTCTGCGTCATAAGGTCAACCCATCTACCAAGTTTCATCGCTTTATCTGTCTTTGGCAATGAATTATCGCATTTTTTCGGTTTTTCGAAATTTTCGATAACGAAAAAGTGGGCGTGGTTATAGTCCGATATCGTTCATTTTAAATAGCGATCTGAGATGAGTGCCCAGGAATCTACATACCAAATTTCATCAAGATACCTCAAAATTTACTCAAGTTATCGTGTTAACAGACAGACGGACGGCACGGACGGATATGGCTCAATCAAATTTTTTTTCGATACTGATGATTTTGGTATATGGAAGTCTATATCAATCTCTATTCCTTTATACCTGTACAACCAACCGCTATCCAATCAATGTTAATATACTCTGTGAGCTCTGCTCAACTGAGTATAAAAATAGATAAGTACTTTGTGTGAGGATGCAAAGTTTCATGTTTTTTGTGGTCTGCATGTAAAACCTATGACAACGTATCACGTATCTCAACAATATATGACGTAAACGTAAGTATTTGATGCAATTTTATGAAATTTTAAGCTTCTACCCGTAAAAGCCCCTTTTTTATGACAGTTCATATGGGGTGACATCTATTGGAGTGGCCATACGAATAAGCGCAGTTTCGGCGTCGGATTCGTGGTGGGAGAGTGACTTTGTCGCCAAGTGCTGGCGTTCACGCCTGTGGACGAGCGTCTCGCCGCTATCCGAATAAAAGCAAATTTTTTTTAATATATCATTCATCTGCGCCCATGCGCCGACAGAGGAGAAAGACGACGAGGTGAAAGACACTTTTTACGAACAATTAGAACACACATACGAGCACTCCCCCGTCATGATATAAAAGACGTGCTTGGCGACTTTAACGCCAGGGTGGGCAAAGAAGGTGTTTTTGGCCCTACAGTCGGAAAGTTCAGCCTACACAATGAAACTTCTCCTAACGGACTGAGGCTGATTGACTTTGCCGGTGCTTGAAGCATGGTCATATCCAGCACGATGTTCATGCATAAAAAGATACATCAAGCTACATGGCTGTCTCCTGATCGAAATACTCGCAATCAGATCGATCACGTTGTGATAGACGGACGACATGCCTCCAGTGTTTTTGATGTGCGCAAGATCCGAGGACCTAACATCATCTCGTTGCAACCAAAATACGCACCCGCCTCAACGCGGCTAAAACCAAGGAACAAAAAACACAAGGAAAGCTAGACCTCGAAAAGCTTCAATCACAACAGACTGCCAATGATTTCGCAACTCGACTCTCGCACCTGCTCTCTGAGAGCACACCTCATCCTGAAGAAATACAGGAGCAGTGGGAGCATATCTCCAATCACTTCGTACTGCCGCCGAGGAAAAAATTGGTTACCGGCGGCCACGAAAAAACAACTGGTACGATGAAAGATACCGCGTTGCAACCGAAAGAAAAGACGCTGCCTACAGGGCATTTTAAGAGGGAGTGGGCATTAGGTCTATAGGTGGACGCCTTTTCGAGATATCGCCATTAGGGTGGGCCAGGGTTGACTCTAGAATATGTTTGTACGATATGGGTATCAAATGAAAGGTGGTAATGAGTATTTTAAAAGGGAGTAATACTTAGTTCTATAGGTGAACGCCTTTTCGAGATATCGCCATAAAGGTGGACCAATGGTGACTCTAGAATGTTTGTACGATATGGATATCAAATTAAAGGTATTAATGAGGGTTTTAAAAGCGAGTGGCCCTTCGATGTATATTTGAAGGCGTTTTCGCGATATCGACCACGCCCATTTTGAAATTTTCTTTTATTTTTGTATTTTTTGCATCATATCATTACTGGAGTTAAATGTTGACTTAATTTACTTATATACAGTAAAGATATTAAATTTTTTGTTAAAATTTGACTTTTAAAAATTTTTTTTTTAAAAAGTGGGCGTGTTCTTCATCCGATTTTGCTAGTTTTTATTTAGCACATATATAGTAATAGTAGTAACGTTCCTGCCAAATTTCATCATGATATCTTCAACGATTGCCAAATTACAGCTTGCAAAACTTTTAAATTACCTTCTTTTAAAAGTGGGCGGTGCCACGCCCGTTGTCCAAAATCTTACTAATTTTCTATTCTGCGACATAAGGTCAACCCATCTACCAAGTTTCATCGCTTTACCCGTCTTTGGCAATGAATTATCACATTTTTTCGGTTTTTCGAAATTTTCGATATCAAAAAAGTGGGCGTTGTTATAGTCCGATATCGTTCAATTTAAATAGCGATCTGAGATGAATCTACATACCAAATTTCAACAAGATACCTAAAAATTTACTCAAGTTATCGTGTTAACGGACAGACGGACGGACGGACATGGCTCAATCAAATTTTTTTTCGATACTGATGATTTTGGTATATGGAAGTCTATATTTATCTCGATTCCTTTATACCTGTACAACCAACCGCTATCCAATCAAAGTTAATATACTCTGTGAGCTCTGCTCAACTGAGTATAAAAATAGATAGGTACTTTGTGTGAGGATGCAAAGTTTCATGTTTTTTGTGGTTTGCATGTAAAACCTATGACAACGTATCACGTATCTCAACAATATATGACGTAAACGTAAGTATTTGATGCAATTTTATGAAATTTTAAGCTTATAGCCGTAAAAGCCCCTTTTTTATGACAGTTCATATGGGGTGACATCTATTGGAGTGGCCATACGAATAAGCGCAGTTTCGGCGTCGGATTCGTGGTGGGAGAGAGACTTTGTCGCCAAGTGCTGGCGTTCACGCCTGTGGACGAGCGTCTCACCGCTATCCGAATAAAAGCAAAATTTTTTTAATATATCATTCATCTGCGCCCATGCTCCGACAGAGGAGAAAGACGATGAGGTGAAAGACACTTTTTATGAACAATTAGAACGCACATACGAGCGCTGCCCCCGTCATGATATAAAAGTCGTGCTTGGCGACTTTAACGCCAGGGTGGGCAAAGAAGGTGTTTTTGGCCCTACAGTCGGAAAGTTCAGCCTACACAATTAAACTTCTCCTAACGGACTGAGGCTGATTGACTTTGCCGGTGCTTGAAACATGGTCATATCCAGCACGAGGCTCATGCATAAAAAGATACATCAAGCTACATGGCTGTCTCCTGATCGAAATACTCGCAATCAGATCGATTACGTTGTGATAGACGGACGGCATGCCTCGAGTGTTTTGGATGTGCGCACGATCCGAGGACCTAACATGGACTCGGACCATTATCGCGTTGCAGCCAAAATACGCACCCGCCTCAACGCGGCTAAAACCAAGGAACAGAAAACACAAGTAAAGCTAGACGTCGAAAAGCTTCAATCACAACAGACTGCCAATGATTTCGCAACTCGACTCTCACACCTGCTCTCTGAGAGCACACCTCATCCTGAAGAAATACAGGAGCAGTGGGAGCATATCTCCAATCACTTCGTACTGCCGCCAGGAAAAAAGTTGGTTACCGGCGGCCACGAAAAAACAACTGGTACGATGAAGAATGCCCCGTTGCAACCGAAGGAAAGACGATGCCTACAGGGCTACGTTAAAAGCGAGCGCGACAAGAGGAGTGTGTGAACGCTATCGTGAGTTGAACAGGGAAGCGAGACGCCTTTTCAGGAATAAAAAAGCAGAAGCAGAAAAGCGTGAGTGCGAGGAGCTTGAGGTGCTAGCCACCAGGAATAACGCCCGAAAATTCTACCAAAAAATACGGCGACAGACGGAAGGTTTTAAGACCGGTGCAAACTCCTGTAGGAATGAAAATGGCGACCTTGTAACTGATGTCCCGAGAGTGCTTAGATTATGGAGGGAATACTTTTCTGCTCTCCTAAATGGAGGCAGCAATTCACCGCGCAGAGATGAAGAACCCGATCCCGCAATCTATGATTATGGAATATATGTCCCCCTCCCGATTATGACGAAGTTAGAATAGCAATAACCAGATTGAAAAACAACAAGGCCGTGGGCTGATGGATTGCCTTCGGAGCTATTCAAGTACGGCGGCGAGGAGTTGGTAAGGCGAATGCAGCAGCTTCCTAGCAAAATATGGGCGGACGAGTGCATGCCCGACGGTTGGAATCTAAGTGTTCTTTGCCCAGTCAACAAGAAGGGGGATACTGCAATATGCACCAACTATCGTGGAATCAGCCTTCTTAATATCGCATATAAGGTCCTTTCAAGTGCATTGTGCAAAAGATTGAAGCCCACCGTGAACCGACAGATTGGACCTTATCAGTGCGGCTTCAGACCTGGTAAATCTACCATCGACCAGATTTTCACAATGCGCAAAATCTTGGAAAAAACCCGTGAAAAGAGAATCGACACACATCACCTCTTCGTCGACTTCAAAGCCGCCTTCGACAGCACAAAAATGAGCTGCCTATATGCCGCTATGTCTGAATTTGGTTTCCCCGCAAAACTTATACGGCTGTGCAAAATGACGTTGAGCAACACCATTAGCTCAGTCAGAATTGGGAAGGACCTCTCCGAGCCGTTCGAAACTAAACGAAGTTTCAGACAGGGTGACCCCCTGTCGTGCGATTTCTTTAATTTGATGCTGGAGAAAATTATACTAGCTGCAGAACTTAACCGCGCTGGAACAATATACTATAAAAGCGTGCAATTACTGGCATATGCTGATAACATTGATATTATCGGCCTAAACACCAGCGCTGTTAGTTCTGCTTACTCCAAACTAGAAAAAGAAGCGGTAAAGATGGATTTGATGGTAAATGAGGACAAAACGAAGTACCTGCTGTCATCCAGCAAAGAGTCAGCGCATACGCGCCTTGGCAACCACGCTACTGTTGGCAGCCATAATTTCGAAATAGTAAAAGACTTCGTTTATTTGGGAACCAGCATCAACACTAGCAACAACATCAGCACTGAAATCCAGCGAAGAATCAATCTTGCCAATAAATGCTACTTTGGTCTAGGTAGGCAATTGAAAAGTAAAGTCCTCTCTCGGCGAACGAAAATCATACTCTACAAGTCACTTATCGTACCCGTCCTGCTATATGGGGCAGAAGCATGGACCATGACAACAGCAGATGAAGCGACTTTGGGAGTATTCGAGAGAAAAGTTCTTCGAAAGATTTATGGACCCCTACGCGTTGGCGATGGCGAGTACCGAAGAAGATTTAATGATGAGCTGTACGAGCTATATGCAGACATCAACATAGTCCAGCGAATTAAAACGCAGCGGCTGCGCTGGCTAGGCCACGTTATGCGAATGAATGATTATGCTCCGGCCAAGAAAGTGTTTCTATCGGAACCCGCCTATGGAAGCAGAGGTAGAGGGCGGCCCCCACTCCGTTGGAAGGGCCAGGTGGAAAACGATTTAAACTCCCTTGGTGTGACCAATTGGCGCCGGTTGGCGGAGCGAAGATGCGACTGGCGCGCCTTGTTGGACGGCCATAACCGTTTAGATGGTTAAGCGCCAATTAAGTAAGTAAGTAAGTCATATGGGGTATATAATATATATACCACCGATCTCTTTGATTTTTTCAGACAACAATATATGCTATATACGTAATAACTTGAAGCTTCTAGCTGTTAAAATGGGGCTGAAATTGCGAAAATATATATATACTATATATACGACCATATATATAATATATATACTACCGATCTCTATAATTTTTTCACACAACAGTATGTGCAATATACGAAAGCATATGGTGATGTTTGAAGCTTCAATCTGATTGAGGAAGATATGACAAAAATCCTCTTTTTCTGAAAAATCGGTTGTATGGAGGATATATGGTATAGTGGTCCGATCCGGCCGGTTCCGACAAATGTCTAATCGGACACCTAAATACACCTGCTCACCAAATTTTATCAAGATATCTCAAAAATTGAGGGACTAGTTTGCATACAAACAGACAGACGGACAGACGGACAGACGGAAATGGCTAAATCAACTCAGCTCTTCATCCTGATTATTTCGGTATACTTAATCGTGGGTCTATCTATTTTCTTTTAAGGACTTACAATTTTGGGATTCGTGACGAAATTAATATACCATTTCATTTTCATGAAAGGTATAATAAACTATTTTCAATAAAAATGGATAGCATTAGTGGATACAGGATCGACTTTAAGTATACTTAAAGAAAGTAGTTTTAAGGGATTAAATTTACTTACAATAAACGATAGAGAAAAAACAGTATTGGATACTATTTATGGCGTGGTCAGCAATACAAATAAAAAGGTTATTACTCCATGTCCAAACGAATTTAGTACTCCAGAAAATGCTAGAATTAAATGGATCATGTTGGAATTTAGTAAACCTTTTGATTTAATACTAGGTATAGACTGGGTAGCCAAAAATGTGAAAAATATTGATATTGATAGAGGTTAAACTTGAAAATAAAATACGACTTACTTTTCTTACGAAAATAATGCAAGAATATGGAGAAGTTTTGGAAATAAGTAAAGAAAATAAAGTTTCCAGTTTTCTCAGTCGTTTAGAAACATCGCCAAAAATAAACGAAAACAATTCCAATGAATCAAATGTCAGATACTATTCATTCGGTAGCGGAAGAGCTAAGATATCACATTGTTTGTGTTGGAGACATGATCTCCAATCTAATTGACTTTTAAATTACCGTTTACCCTTAATGAATTACTAAAATGAATAGAAAATTAATTTAGCATGAAATGCTGAAATATTACGTAGCTTAAGATACTTCCCCTTTGCTAAAATACTCACCCTTAGCAAAAGTACTTACCTTTGATTGAACTAGTTAAACTTATGTAAAATACTTACCTAATGAAATACCCTTCAAATTTGTAAAATACTCACCTTAATGATCCACCCTGTAAACGATGAATTTTATTTACTGTTTCAAATATTAATATTTACATACATATACCTATATACATATATACATGCAAAAGTTTCCTGACTCCTAGCGGTCCAGGAAACAGAAGTTAATTTTTGTCGCGAAATATTCCATTGGGAAGTTTGAGTGATTTTACCATATACATAAATTAAAAATTCTATTTACAGAGATAAAGAAATCAAAGTGAATAGTTTATATTAGGTATATGAGTTACATCAATAAATAAAGCCCTTTGTGAATTTTAAGGGAAGTGTAGTGTGTTTGATTTTAAAGGTGAAGAGGGAAACTCACCCCATATACCCAAATCTTGTCAATGGTCCAGCGACCTAAAAAAGTGGAAGAACCAAAAAAAGGATATAAATCCAAAAGTTAAAAACAAAAAATTCTTTACAAATATACATATTGAAAGAAAAGAAGAGCAAAACATATATTAAATCAAAAAGTTTAAATACAAATATACATACCCGTGTTTTACATACCTACATACGTGCATACTTACCTTATTACCCTAGTCGGTAAAAAGAAAAAATTTAAGGAAAACAACAGAAACGTACAAATTAATAAAGATATAAGATACTTACCCGCACGCGGCGCGCATATAAAGAAATAAAAGTGCAAAAGGTTGTAAAAGTGAAAAATAAAAACTAAGTAAAAGTGCTAAGCTAAGAGCTACATACATATAGATACATATATATACAAAGTATACGCTGAAAATAAGAGTGAGAAAAGCTGTGTAAAAAAGAAAGATAATAAAAGATTAAGTAAAAAGTGCGAACATATATATATGTGAAAAGATTTAAATAAAGTGCTGCAGATAAAAGTAAAGAAAACACATATATTGCGAAAATAAATAAATTAGAATAAAAGAAACAAAAAAAACAAAAAAGGTTTGCTTTTATAAAATATTTTCCTCGAGTGAAGAAAAAAAATAAGTTAAAGTGACCCGTCTACGGCACGGACACACATAGCGCATAAACACACATAAATAAAAGAAGCGCTCGAAAAAAGGCAAATTGCATAAGGAAGCAGCAAATTTTAATAGCGCCACGAGCAGTAGACCTGCACAAGTGGTACCCAACAACAACAACAATACAACACATACAGCAGCTTTCACATATCTTATTATAGCAACGAGCAGTACACCTGCACAAGTGGTACGCCAACAACAGCAACAACAACATACACAGCACACTCAGCGTAGCAAAACAGGTGACAAAGAAGAGTACCGAAGATGCCAAAGTAAGTACACCTTTGCACAAAAGTAAAATACGCATAACATACCCAAGTACAGCAAAATACTCCCATGCGATCGGTATATTAAACAGTTCGTTTTATCAAAAAAGCCGCATAACCTTGTTATATAAGCAAAAAGTAGAGTCTCACCTTAGTTCCACTTGTTCGTGCATATATATATGTATAAAGCATAAATTAAAGTCAAGCGGTAAATTTCATCCAGGAAATCCCATAGCGGTAACCCAAAAAGCTGTACTTGGAACTCACACATAAATACGTATATCTTAATAACCCAGATATACTCTTCCATATATTCTACTCTTGCCTGAATAATACTCTTTCACCAAAGTTAGTTGCTACCCAAACTAATTAACCGTTGCCCGTTGCATTTTTTCCTCAGCGGAGAAATACCCATACTCTTCAAATAGGCACTACTCAACTTTAATATAAACTACTCCCACTAATTTTGAGAAAAAAATTACACCCAAAGAATAAAATTGGTTTGTGTTTGAAAAAAAAATTGTTTTTATCGATACCCCTAATATAAATTTGGCTTACACAGAAACTTGCACTCATTACCCACACAAACCAACTACATATAACGCAATAAAATGAGTAAACCTTTTGCTCCACAAAATTCATACTAAAAATTGCAACACCCTAATCAAATATTTTGCTTTGCGCAAACAAAAACTTCTACGTCAAAAGTGATCGAAACTCCACCCACTTTATTATTTCTCTTCGCTGCACATAAATATACATAATATGTATTACATATACTTATACACACTTGTCCTTAGAAGCCAAGTAGTTCCCACCCTCAAAAGCCAAAACGCTCATTATCCACTTGCTAAAGCTAATTCCGCTATACAATTTAGAACAGTGAGTCGGAGCTTATAAAAAAGCAAATAAATTTACAGTGGGGTAAAACTGGTAAAATCTTAAGATTTTTTAAACCCATATTTTAAAATGACGGACAAGCAGGAAAATCCAAACCCCTGTCGGTACCGGCAGGCTATACCCGGTCAAAATCTCAGTCCGATGATGACGAATACAGCAGGATCGAGAAAAAATTCATCTTCGCAATCAATAAATTAGAAAAATTATGCGGAAAGTGGTGGGGGATAGCGGAGACGGATCACTCTGAAAGCAGTCTCAAGACGTATTTGGAGGAACTCAATAAATTTTTAGACGCGGTAGAAGGTGCATACGAAGCGGTACACTTGAGCAGAACAAAGGAAAAATCCAGGACGGCATGCGAGGAGACATACAATGGCACTCTCGACACAGCGATGCACACAAACTTCAGGATCAACGAGTTGATTAGCACCCACCAGCCTAATCAACAAACAGTAAACCCCATACAACAAAACCCTTACCCCCTCTCAGCATCCTGTCTAAAATTCCCCGCATGTGGCACCGAAATCTTCTATGGTGGATATGAAAACTGGCCGTCATTCCGGCATATGTTTACTGCGGTCTACAGAAATCTCCCTAAAGCAGGCCTTATTATTAAAAAATACCCCCTTAACGACCAAAAGTTTGATTTTACCTGGGGAGCACTTAAATCCGGCTACGAGAATCATAGAATTCTCGTAGACAATCAATTAAAAACCCTATTTAATATGCCAACAATTTTTTTCTAAAAATGGAGAAAGAACCCAAGAGATTCAAACCACCATAGATAACTCTATCTCGACCCTACACGCGAACGATGTCCCAACCAACAGCTGGGATCCATCCTCGTATATCTCTGTTCATATCCAAACTCCCTGATGAAACCCTGGCACTGTGGGAACAGTCACTCGACTCTAGGAAAGAACTTCCACTATAGTCGGAGATGGACAAATTTCTCACGATAAGGTACGAAGTAGTGGAAAGACTTGGTACGTATAGGCCGAGCAAACCGCGAAACTCTAACTCTAGTTTCACCCACAGATCCTCAACAACCCAAAACTCATCTAACTTTAGGAATAAGACACAAACGTTTCATGTGGACTCGAAGAGGCAACCCTCATGCAAACTCTGCCATTCAAACCACTCATTAATGAGCTGCGTTAAATTCAAAGATTTCACCACCCAAGACCGAAGCAAATTTATGAAAGAAAACAATTATTGCACAAATAGTCTAGCTTGCTCTCACTTGGAAAGAGTTTGTGGTAGCAATTTCACATGTGTGTTGCCAAAAACGGCATCACTCGCTACTCCACTTCCAAGGAAAATCCCACCAAGACAGCGGAACCAGGCAGCAGAGGAGCAGAGCGCACACAACCTCTCAAGGGGTGCCACCCCCAGCTGAAGACCCAAACAAAGCGTCAACCTCAAAAGAGGCCGGCCAAGCCCAAGCCACTCAAAACCCTTTTAAGAAAAACTCGACCCCAACTCACTTCGCGAGTAGTAGCGAGACTACTCTTTTACCCACAGCTTTAGTCACAGTGAAAGCAAATGGCGAACATCACAAGATCCGTGCACTAATAGATCAGGGTTCGGAGAAGACCTTTGTCGCCACTCGAATACAGAAGCTCTTGCAACTACCAACCAAGGAAGCCCATTATAAGATATCGGGAATGGGTGGATCGGTAGTTCCAATGAGCTTTTTCCCTCGTCAGGATCCGCCATCGTATTAGCGTGGTTGGAAAAACCACCCCACACTTGGAAGACCTATGTGGAAAATCGGACCTCCCAAATCCTCCAGATCGTGAGTAACGCTTCTTGGCGTCATGTAACAGCGGAGGTAATCCGGTAGATCTTGGACGGCCACCCTATCTCAAGAGAAACTTCAGCAGGAAAAGGTCCGTCTGATATGGATGACACAACAAAAATATTACCCTGAAATCATTGCTGATCTACAGTACAGAAAACCCTTGATTAGAAAGTGTCCTTTATTAACCTTAAACCCTATGCTCGACGAATCAGGCATAATGCGGGTGAACGGTCGACTTGCAAATGCTGACTTGAGCGACAATGAGCGCTACCCTGTTATCATTCCCGAAAGTTCGAGGTTCTGCTCCTTAGTTTTAGATTTTACCCACTCCACCTTGTTACAAAAGAAGTATTACATCCCTCGACTAACAAAAGGTGAAGAAGTGCATATTCCACTGTAAAAGATGCACTATCTACAAGCAACAGGCCAAATCTCAAATAATGGCCGCACTACCTACCGAAAGAGCCACCTTTTCTCTCCCTTTTCATACCATCGTCGTTGACGTTGCGGGACCTTTTTCGGTTAAAACCTCTACTCTGCGGAAAGCATCTTACGCAAAGGCCTACGTCTGTGTATTTGTCTGCTTCTCGACTAAAGCAGTAAATTTAGAAGACCAGCGTCGGTTTTAAAGCGGCATTCGCTTGTTTTGTTAGCCGTCGTGAACTTCCTCATAAAGTAATGTCGTATAATGGCAAAACATTCATCGGGGCCAGTCGTGCCATTCAAAAGTTTTAAAACCCCTTTGCTCAAGGTGGCAGGAAGCCACAAGTTTACGTTTGAGGAATTCACCACACTCCTTACTCGAATTGAAGCAGTCCTTAATTATAGGCCTCTAACTCCGATGTCTCAGGATACGAATGATCTACTCGCCCTGACTTCTGGATATTTCCTCCGTGGCGCTCCGTTACTCTCCCTACCTGAACCCAACTCTGAAATTCTGTCACTCACAAACAAATGGCCGAAACTACAAGTCCTACATCATCAGTTTAGTACGCGTTGGAAATATGAATATCTCAAAGAATTCCATAAGAGGACCAAATGGAAGACTCAGCAGACAAACGTCAGAGAAAGTGATATAGTCGTCGTCAAGGATGGCCTTCTTCCGCCCAATGAATGGCGACTTGGACGCATCATTCGACTCCACCCTGGCTCGGACGAAAACGTTCGAGTAGTAGATGTCCGTACTCAAGGCGGAATATACACACGCCCCATAGCAAAAGTGTGTGTCCTCCCTCTAGCAGAATAGATTCTCCACCCTCACCCTATGTATCTCTCCAAAACCTGCCAACTCTAGGGACTACCATCACACCGCTCCCTCAACACCCATACTCACCTGACACACCTTCCTTTTGACTTTTATTTGAACATCACGTTATGGAAACTTCAGGACCCTCATTGCGTTAATGCCATGCGTTTATGGCTTTGACCCCGGACGAACGCTATGAGTCGGTGCGGGCTCACAAATATTGTATAAATTGTTTGGCAACCTCACATGTCACGGGCGCAAACAGCTCCCCTGATAGCTCCCGCCGATGTGGTCTCGCTCATCACACGCTGTTTCACAGTGAGCGGCCAAGGGAAGAACGCAGGAAAAAGCCCAACAACAGAACCGGAACTTGTTTTCAACAGCGGTTAACACTTTGGAGAAGATGCAGAACATGCTGCTTCCCTCATCGGAGCAGGCCGACCGCCATGTTGGAGACATGGGCTCCAATCTAATTTAATTTTGAATTACCATTTTACCCGTTTATTTTCCAAAATTAAAGGAACATATACAACTTATTATAAACAATTGCGAAAAAATTTCAACAAAGTATTCTAGAAAACCTATTAAACCATTATTTAATTTTACTGAAACAGCAACTGAAAAAAATCAAATAAATCATGTAGATATATTTCATTTTAAAAAGTTGTCATTTGTTACTTTCATTGATAAGCTTACGAAATTTGCTTCAGCATATACTATTAGAGACCGAAATTGGTGTTCAAAGAAATCAATTATAGTTGAGCAATTTGCTAAATTCGGTAAGCCCAAGAAAATAATAATGAACAACGAGTTTAAGGCTGAACAACTTATTGAGTATTTAAAACAGGAAGGTATTGAGGTTCACTTAACTAAACCAAATAACCACGCCGGCAACGCGGAAATTGAGAGGCTACACTCAACTCTGTTAGAGAAACCTAGAGAGCCTCTAAACCGAAATGCGAATACAAATGGCAATAGGTAATTATAATGGCTGATACCATTCCACAATCAAATATTCCCCAAGAATGGCTAAAAATAATATCGATCCAAAAATTTTACATGACAATATTAACAAATAAAAACGGAAAGTAATAGCCAACAGAAATAAAGCTAGAGAAAACTACAAAGAAATTAGGGAAGTACACTCAGAAAAAAATCGTTCTAAAACGAACGAAACAAGTTCAAAACTAAGAACATTCGTTGACAAAAGCCTGTTAAGTACGTTTTTTCTTAACTCGTGACCGATGGGCTTGTTTTAAGAACGGGTTTTCCAAGCACATCGTTCGTATTTTATGACCAGTTTGTTATTGATATGTGAACTTTCTGTGCTCATTTCAAGCACTACTTGGGCTTGATTGAAGATTTTTCGATCTCAAGCTTCGAGAACGATTTGGGGTCTATTTAATATTTTTCGGTCTCAATTCAAGAACGGTTCGTGCTTGATTTTTGGTGGGAGGGGAAAGTATTTTTTTCAATAGGTACCCATTTATTTTTATTAATAATAATTTTTTGTCATAAATAAAAAATATTTATAACAAAAAAATATTTACTAAAATTCCAAAGTTTAAGAAAATGCATGATAAACATTTTTTCATAATTGTTTCTTATTGAGAAATTCTTCTTATTTGATGATGAAATCTGAATATATACTTACAACATTTCATAACAAGTTTGAGAATTACCTGTGCATATGTGAATGAAACTGAATGAAAAATGAGAGTTGAAAAAAAAGATACAAACATTGTTTTAAAAAAATTCAGAATTTGACGGTCATCGAACGCGCGCCATACGATCGCAACAACACCATAGCCGCTCGGCCATTACAACTGCTTGATAGCTTGTGCCAAATCTTGTATTTAACATTGTATTGCACACGAATTGTACCGTTTCTTTTTTCTTGAACTTATTTTAAGAACATTGTTCTCATTAATAGAACATTCGTTCTTATTTTATGACCAGCCGTTCTCATTTCAAGAGCATGGTTGTCAGTTCAAGAACAAGGTTATTGTTGTGAGAACAGGTCGTTCGTTTTTCAAGAACATGAAAAGCTTGAATTGAGTCCGGTGGTGCTGGATTTTAGAACGGCGCTTTTCTCTGAGTGTAGGCCCAATCAAAAACTATAAGCGAGTAAGACACAAAGAAGAACCGTATTTTAGAATAAATCCATTAGGCAATGTTCATTTTTCTAACATAAAAAGACCTCTAAAATATACAGATAACAAAAACCAAGAAAATAATAATTTTAATATTGACGACAACGCAAATATTATAGCAATAGCTGGCGATATGAGTACATAAATATAAAGAATAAACAAAACAGCATTTACGTCAACAAAGAACTATTTACAACTTTTTATGTGAAAAACTTGTACTCATTCATCTACCATTATCATTTGTATCATTTAATAAGCTAAATCAACGTAAAGATAAATTCATTTGAGTTTGATGTTAAAAACAATTATTTTTTAAAACCGAGGATCACCTAATAAACGAGAACACACCGAACCGTAAAGTGGTGTGATAGTTAGACTACCAAAAAACATGTAGAAAACGGTCAGAAATGTTGCTTTAGGGAATAGTATAAATAATCGAATAATTGTAAAATAAATTAGCTTAATTTTTTGATGTCGTTGAATAAAGACGTATTAAATTCACATGTCGCAGTCTTTTTCTTAACTCGCGCGACATGGCAAGTAGAGTGGTCAGATCATACATATATTGCGTACGCTACAAGCCGAAATTAATTCAGCAAGTCATGGGACACTTACCGGTTGAACGATTGACTCCATCACACTCTTTTGCCCGATGCGGCATTGATTTTTGCGTACCAGTTGATGTATACTTGCGAATTAGAAGCAAAACACCCTACAAAGCCTACATCACAATTTTTGTTTGCCCTGCTACTAAGGCAGCGCACATAGAAGTGGTATCGAATCTTTCGACTGACGCATTTCTAGCATCATTTAAGGAATGATCGGAAGGAGAGGGTTGCCGTCTAACATTTTTTGTGACAATGCCACAAATTTTGTTGGCGCTTCTAACAAACTCTTAGAATTGAAAGCATTTTTATTTGAAAAGGAGACACAAGATTTAATTACAGCATACTGTACCAATGAATTTATAAAATTTAATTTTATTCCCCCCAGAGCACCTCATTTTGGCGGGATTTGGGAAGCGGCCGTGAAATCAGCTAAGGGGCATCTGAATCGCAGCATTGCAAACGCACGGCTAACATACGAAAAACTTACAACTGTGTTGGTGGAAATCGAAGCGGTGATGAATTCTCGGCCAATATCGCCATTATCCTCAGACCCAAATGAATACGAAGCATTGACTCCAGGCCACTTCATCATTGGCGATGCACTAAAGGCACTTCCGGAGAAAAATGATTCATACAACTTAAGCAACTCGCAACAGTGGGCACAAATAACCGCAATTAAACAACATTTTTGGAAGCAATGGTCACATGAATACATCAACGAGCTAGAAGCACGCTCAAAGTGGTATAAATATCATCCAAACATCGAAAACAACACCATGGTAATAATACACGAAGACAACTGTTCCCTTTTGTTTGAGCATGTCCTATGAAGAGACTACTTGTACCCATTTATACCCGAAAGGGATCGATGGGACCAATCCCCTTTGTATCCATATGGCAACATAAGAGAGTAGTCCATTTTCGGTCCAATAAGGACTCAAATACGGTCCAGTCGCATTTTTAACCCAATGGTAGTAAAATGATACTCACCGATGTAATCCGTTTAAAAATAAGACAATAATTAATATTTTTTTTATTTTCATTTCCGGTTTATGTTGAAAAAAGCAAGTTTAACAAGTAAGGACGGGACTGTCTTCGGCTGTGCCGAAGACTTCATACCTTTCATGAATGGGGCTGAACAATAATCTTATCCCATTCGTAATCTCCGAATAATCGGATGTATAAGATAAGAAATATATAGTGAACAGATCTACATACCTAAACGATTTTTAAGATAAATATAAAATAAACAAGTAAGAACGGACTGACTTCGGCTGTGCCGAAGACTTCATACCTTTCTTGAATGGGGCTGAACAATAATCTTATCCCGTTCGTAATCTCCGAATAATCGGATGTATAAGATAAGAAATATATAGTGAACAGATCTGCATACCTTAACGATTTTTAAGATAAATCTAAAATAAAAAAATAGGTAGGTAATCTGTGTGAGGATGCAAAGCTTCACGTTTTTTGTGGTCTGCATGTAAAAACTATGACTACGAATCACGTATTTAAAACATATATGACGTAAACGTAACTATTTGATGAAATTTGATGAATTTTGAAGCTTCTAGCCGTAAAAAAGGGGCAAAAATGACAGTTTATATGAAGTATATAATATATATACCACCGATCTCTATGATTTTTTCAGACAACAATATATGCTATATACGTAAGCATATGGTGAAATTTGAAGCGTCTAGCTGTTAAAAAGGGGCAGAAATTGCGCAAAGTTTCTTAACTGAACAATCGGTTGTATGAGATATATACTATATATACCATCGATCTCAATGATTTTTTCAGACAACAATATATGCTATACACGTAAGCATTTGGTGGAAGTTGAAGCTTCTAGCTGTTAAAATGGGGAAGAAATTGCGCAAAGTTTCTTATCTGAACAATCGGTTGTATGGGATATATACTATATATACCACCGGCATCTATGATTTTCTCAGACAACAATATATGCTATACACATAAGCATTTAGTGAAATTTGAACATATCTAAACGATTTATAAGATAAATATAAAACAAAAAAAATAGGTAGGTAATCTGTGTGAGGATGCAAAGCTTCACGTTTTTTGTGGTCTGCATGTAAAAACTATGACTACGAATCACGTATTTCAAAAATATATGACGTAAACGTAACTATTTGATGAAATTTGATGAATTTTGAAGCTTCTAGCCGTAAAAAAGGGGCAAAAATGAGAGTTTATATGAAGTATATAATATATATACCACCGATCTCTATGATTTTTTCAGACAACAATATATGCTATATACGTAAGCATTTTGTGAAATTTGAATCTTCTAGCTGTTAAAACGGGGCAGAAATTGCTCAAAGTTTCTTATCTGAACAATCGGTTGTATGAGATATATACTATATATACAACCGATCTCTATGATTTTTTCAGACAACAATATATGCTATATACTTAAGCATTTGGTGAAATTTGAAGCTTTTAGCTGTTAAAATGGGGTAGAAATTGCGAAAAGTTTCTTATCTGAACAATCGGTTGTATGAGATATATACTATATATACAACCGATCTCTATGATTTTTTCAGACAACAATATATGCTATATACGTAAGCAATCGGTGAAATTTGAAGCTTATAGCTGTTAAAATGGGGTAGAAATTGCGAAAAGTTTCTTATCTGAACAATCGGTTGTATGAGATATATACTATATATACAACCGATCTCTATGATTTTTTCAGACAACAATATATGCTATATACGTAAGCAATCGTTGAAATTTGAAGCTTATAGCTGTTAAAATGGGGTAGAAATTGCGAAAAGTTTCTTATCTGAACAATCGGTTGTATGAGATATATACTATATATACAACCGATCTCTATGATTTTTTCAGACAACAATATATGCTATATACGTAAGTATTCGGTGAAATTTGAAGCTTCTAGCTGTTAAAATTGGGCTAAAATTTGCGAAAATATATATATATATACTATATATATATACTATATATACCACCATATATATACTATATATACCACCGATCTTTATGATTTTTTCAGACAACAATATATGCTATATACCTAAGCATTCGTTGAAATTTGAAGCCTCTAGCTCTTTAAATGGGGCAGTAATTACGAAAAGTTCCTTATCTGAACAATCGGTTGTGGGGGATATATACTATATATACGACCGATCTCATCAATTTTTTCAGGCAACAATATGTGCAATATACGAAAGTATATGGTGAAGTTTGAAGCTTCAATCTGTTAAATTGGGTAAGATATTACAAAAATCCTCTTTTTCTGAAAAATCGGTTGTATGGAGGATATATGCTATAGTGGTCCGATCCGGTCGGTTCCGACAAATGTCTAATCGGACACTCAAATATACCCGCTCACCAAATTTTATCAAGATATCTCAAAAATTGAGGGACTAGTTTGCATACAAACAGACAGACGGACAGACGGACAGACGGACATGGCTAAATCAACTCAGCTCTTCAACCTGATTATTTCGGTATACTTAATGGTGGGTCTATCTATTTTCCTTTAAGGACTTACAATTTTCAGTTTCGTGAAGAAATTAATATACCATTTCATTTTCATGAAAGGTATAAAAATAGGTAGGTAATCTGTGTGAGGATGCAAACTTCACGTTTTTTGTGGTCTGCATGTAAAAACTATGACTACGAATCACGTATTTAAAAAATATATGACGTAAACGTAACTATTTGATGAAATTTGATGAATTTTGAAGCTTCTAGCCGTAAAAAAGGAGCAAAAATGAGAGTTTATATGAAGTATATAATATATATACCACCGATCTCTATGATTTTTTCAGACAACAATATATGCTATATACGTAAGCATTTTGTGAAATTTGAAGCTTCTAGCTGTTAAAACGGGGCAGAAATTGCGCAAAGTTTCTTATCTGAACAATCGGTTGTATGAGATATATACTATATATACAATCGATCTCTATGATTTTTTCAGACAACAATATATGCTATACACATAAGCATTTAGTGAAATTTGAACATATCTAAACGATTTTTAAGATAAATATAAAATAAAAAATAGGTAGGTAATCTGTGTGAGGATGCAAAGCTTCACGTTTTTTGTGGTCTGCATGTAAAAACTATGACTACGAATCACGTATTTCAAAAATATATGACGTAAACGTAACTATTTGATGAAATTTGATGAATTTTGAAGCTTCTAGCCGTAAAAAAGGAGCAAAAATGAGAGTTTATATGAAGTATATAATATATATACCACCGATCTCTATGATTTTTTCAGACAACAATATATGCTATATACGTAAGCATTTTGTGAAATTTGAAGCTTCTAGCTGTTAAAATGGGGAAGAAATTGCGCAAAGCTTCTTATCTGAACAATCGGTTGTATGGGATATATACTATATATACCACCGGTATCTATGATTTTCTCAGACAACAATATATGCTATACACATAAGCATTTAGTGAAATTTGAACATATCTAAACGATTTTTAAGATAAATATAAAATAAAAAATAGGTAGGTAATCTGTGTGAGGATGCAAAGCTTCACGTTTTTTGTGGTCTGCATGTAAAAACTATGACTACGAATCACGTATTTCAAAAATATATGACGTAAACGTAACTATTTGATGAAATTTGATGAATTTTGAAGCTTCTAGCCGTAAAAAAGGAGCAAAAATGAGAGTTTATATGAAGTATATAATATATATACCACCGATCTCTATGATTTTTTCAGACAACAATATATGCTATATACGTAAGCATTTTGTGAAATTTGAAGCTTCTAGCTGTTAAAACGGGGCAGAAATTGCGCAAAGTTTCTTATCTGAACAATCGGTTGTATGAGATATATACTATATATACAATCGATCTCTATGATTTTTTCAGACAACAATATATGCTATATACTTAAGCATTTGGTGAAATTTGAAGCTTTTAGCTGTTAAAATGGGGTAGAAATTGCGAAAAGTTTCTTATCTGAACAATCGGTTGTATGAGATATATACTATATATACAACCGATCTCTATGATTTTTTCAGACAACAATATATGCTATATACGTAAGCAATCGGTGAAATTTGAAGCTTATAGCTGTTAAAATGGGGTAGAAATTGCGAAAAGTTTCTTATCTGAACAATCGGTTGTATGAGATATATACTATATATACAACCGATCTCTATGATTTTTTCAGACAACAATATATGCTATATACGTAAGTATTCGGTGAAATTTGAAGCTTCTAGCTATTAAAATGGGGCTAAAATTTGCGAAAATATATATATATATACTATATATATATACTATATATACCACCATATATATACTATATATACCACCGATCTTTATGATTTTTTCAGACAAAAATATATGCTATATACATAAGCATTCGTTGAAATTTGAAGCCTCTAGCTCTTAAAATGGGGCAGTAATTACGAAAAGTTCCTTATCTGAACAATCGGTTGTGGGGGATATATACTATATATACGACCGATCTCATCAATTTTTTCAGGCAACAATATGTGCAATATACGTAAGTATATGGTGAAGTTTGAAGCTTCAATCTGTTAAATTGGGTAAGATATTACAAAAATCCTCTTTTTCTGAAAAATCGGTTGTATGGAGGATATATGCTATAGTGGTCCGATCCGGTCGGTTCCGACAAATGTCTAATCGGACACCCAAATATACCCGCTCACCAAATTTTATCAAGATATCTCAAAAATTGAGGGACTAGTTTGCATACAAACAGACAGACGGACAGACGGACATGGCTAAATCAACTCAGCTCTTCAACCTGATTATTTCGGTATACTTAATGGTGGGTCTATCTATTTTCCTTTAAGGACTTGCAATTTTCAGTTTCGTGACGAAATTAATATACCATTTCATTTTCATGAAAGGTATAAAAATTCAGTCTTTTATAATTTTTATACAGGTACTACGTTAATGCTACTCATTAAAACAGTTCACCAGAATTTTGTTAATTAGAAATAACTTAAGTTTTAAACTTTTTTCAGACATCAGTTGATCAGACTTTTAATAATAAATGGCTTCATTTATTTTGAAATTATATTAATATATTATTAGATCTCATTTTTAGTTACTTTATTTCATTCATTCATTTGTTTAATTAAAAACAAACTCTTATCAACTGACAAAACTTTTTGATTTCATTTAGTGAACATTTTAGCGCGTTTTTATTTTGTGTTTATTTCTTTATGTGAACAAAAGTATTTTTGTAAATATAGCAGTAAATTATTATATAATTCACAAGGCCTTATATTCCTCATATGTGCTATGATTTTAAACCTCTCATATGTGCTTTGTTGTTGTTTATTATATAAAATTTGGATAAAAAGCTACAATTCAGCAGCCTATGTATATCAGATGTACTAAGTTATTGCCAAATAATTTGTTTTGTTTTTTATTTTTATTTTTTTGTTTCAAAGAATTTCATTAATAGAAGGATAAGCGGTGGCATACATTTAGATTTTTACAGGCTTTTTATAGATGACCCTCCTTACGGATATACTTAAATACGATCTACAACAGGATGTGGTGTTCACGAGAGTCGTATTTAAAAAGACAATAGGAGACCTAGTGAATTTACCATATATAATTAATTGCGATTAACATTTTTCTGCCAATGTAGTAAATCTCAAGTAACGCGGCAAAGTTTTATCAGCCCCAACTATTGTCCCAAACTTAATCGACTACCATATATGTATTTAATAACTACTCATATATTGCTACTTCAGACTAGGTACACTCATAAACATTAGAGTGCGGATATAATGATGTTTAAATATTTTAGTTTTTGTATTTAATAATCGAATGTACCTTAATTAAAATGTTTTTCTTTTCAAACTTATGCTGCTACAGTCACACAAATTTTGTAGGCTGTATTGTTTTGATTTAGAATTCAAAACTCATTGCGAGCATTTTGTATTAGCAATATAGGAGTACTATATATACGACTACGAAACTGTTCCTTAGGGTCTCTCTTTAAAATTTAGTTTTTTGTTCTTGTTTACTGTATTTAAAAGATATGCATTTATATGGACAAGTATAGAAAATTTTTAAATTAACTTAAAAGTTATAGCCACAAAGGTTTATAAAATGATATATGTTTATTATATCGATTTCACGCAGAAACTTAATCGAATCACAATTTGGTATAATGAAATTTGATTGTCATTTGTTACATTGACAATAAAATTTGACCAATAAAGCAAAACGTACCAGGTTTTTGACTACATTAAAAAAAAATAAATGTAAGGCGCGATAACCTCCGAAGAGATCTAAGGCCGATCTTCTCTTCCAATTTGCGTCGTGCTCCTCTTGATTTTCCCTACAAATTGGCCGGACGGGACCTACATGTTTTATGCCGACTCCGAACGGCATCTGCAGGCAGATGAGTTTTCACTGAGAGCTTTTCATGGCAGAAATACACCCGGAGCGCTTGCCAAACACTGCCGAGGGGCGACTCCGCTTAGAAAAATTTTCTTCGAATTGAAAAATCTTATTTCTAAAATTTTGATGTTGCTTTGCCCGGGGTTTGAACCCAGGGCATACGGTGTGGTAGGCGGAGCACGCTACCATCACACCACGGTGGTCGGTGACTACATTAAGCATTCAATAAAGCACTAATGGGATGATTCAGAATTTATATTTTGTACGAATGATTGAGTTCAATAAGGGCTTTGTGATAAAGATTAATCTCCTGTGTAAAATTTGTATTAACTACTTGTATATTATTATTTTTTTTAATATTTAAGTGTGGGTAAATTATCTGTATTGAACAAACATTTAAATAATTCACATAGTAATTAAGCATATATGTACATTCGGTATATAATAAAATCTTAGAAAAAAACGAAAAATAATAATTCGTAGCAAGATTCTTTGTTGCCTTAAATGACTGTTGTTTTGCACAACTTTTGGACAAACGAAAGGTCCCAATTTTATTATACTTTTTATAAAATTATTATATATCATAAAACTAACTTAAGAGTTTTGGTTTCGAACCGTTGATCTTTTTGTCTAAAAAATTATGGCAGCGGCTTCTAAAGTTATTATTTGTAAACGTATGCTAAAATTTACTCGGATCGTAGTAGAATTAAAATGCAGTTATGTATGATATGTATGAAATATGTATGCCAAATTTGTCAGAATAAGGTGATGGCAAATGGAATTCAACCCAATTCGCCGTGCAGAAGAGTGTCAAGTCAAAAGAATATATGCATTGATTTCGATCAACTGACATATTGTTGTACTAAGGCATTGTTATGATTGTGACCCCTGTTTTTTTTTGTCGGTGAAGCTTCTTAAAATGTTTTGACTTGGCAAACTGTAATCCTTTTCCGAGCATATCCTCGGGGGTTAATCCCTTAAAAGGAAGTGTAGACACAGCTCCTAAAAATCTAAAAGTTTAAATTCAAAAAACAATGTATTTATATAAGGAGTTATATATAAATACTTGCTAATGCGCTATACAAGTTTTTGAACGATTTCAGCCCAATTTTGCCGTGAGTCCCGTCCAAATTCAAAGCAATTATGACGTCTGTTTTTCTAATCAGTGGTAAATTTTTGATATTGTTGCATAATATTGATGCAATCGTAGATTCCTGTAAAAGCGACAAATGGTATTAAAAAATTATTTAAAAGTTGATATTTAACTTACTTATACATCTCTGTTAGACGTCCAATTGCTGCATCTCATGTACGTCACAAAGTGGAAAATACTTTACGATAGGTGTATTTTGTACGTCCTGACGAACTAACTGCTCGGTAGCAACTTTCAGCCCAGCTATGGCATCCATGATAGCGGTATTTTGGGTATCAACTATCATTTGCAGGCAATCAAATTTTTCTAATTTCTTCTCAATTGATTGTAGTAGCCTCTCAAATATTTTACAGTGGCTGCAGAACCAACTTCGAAAACGCTTTGGGTGGCTTCTATAATAAATTGAAAAACGATCATTAATAGTGTGAATCAATAATCCTGTATCAACTGAATTAATTTCGATCGGCGGTTTTTTGCAAGCTAGTGGAAATAAAGCGCTCAGTAAACTACCGAATTTCCTAGAAAGCACGAAGTAAGCTAGTTCAGTTGGGTAAACGGATTGCCAAAGCAACTAAAACGAGAGCCAATTAGCCGAAATCCTTTCACCACTTGCATAGTTCCGCCATGATGAAAGTGTATAGCTACTTGGAGCGTTTCCTTTTCAGGGTCGCTTGCAAAAAAAAACATTATTATTTAAATTGTGAGGTGGGTTTTGTCGAAGGCTGAGGTAGCTCAGCCGCTCCAGGGTCAGGCGAAGGTCCCAATAACCTTTACCAAATAATAACACAAGTAGTTGTTGTTTTGTTCCGAACACGCTCACACACACGATGCGGCTTTTGCCTTTCGATGCCGGCAGCCGTTGATCTCTGAGAGAGAGGGAGAGAGAGAGAGGGAAATAGAGAGAGATGCCACGGGTGATAGCGCAGAAGCGGTGGAAAGATGACAGTACGGGTCGCGGTTCTCAGGGAACGGTGGTGATAATCCTCAAATATCTTACTCCCAGAGAAAGCTTACGGATTTGTTCAGGCGAGTTGCGGTGGTACTCCTATGGCTAACGATTGGTGGCGGTGGGCAGGAAGGGCGCAGTTTGACCTAGGTGAAGTATATCTATTAGTAATACCCAATGTATAGATGTATGTGTATACAGGGGTGCTGGGTAGATTCAGTACTCCTCTCAGGGAGCCTCGGACAAGAGTCCTAGCGACCATGAGCGGTGTAGTTAAGTCCACTGTTGCATTCGGCTCGGCACCTCAATCAGGAGGCGGGAGAGGGAGATGCTCCCCGGCCACCCTGAGTGAACTGTACGCGCCTCATGCCAACCCCATTTGTTGCTGGGTAGACCCTGGGTAGAGTCCTAGCGACCATGAATGGTGTAGTAAAGTCCACGGTTGCATATGGCTCGGCACTTCACCCAGGGTGCGGGGGAGCGAGATGATCCCCGGCAACCCTGGGTGAACTGTCCGCGGCAAATGGCACCCGTATTGATATGTATTGGGCCTGGCATGCTCCTCAAGTGGAGCCCAGGACTGGTCCTGGACGCGCCTTGGGGGAACTACCCGTGCCCATCCGTCCTTCAAGGTAGAAGGGGAGCGTATCCCCTCCTACCCCGTGTGCAAAGGTTGGTTTCCCATAGGTGGGGAGGGGAGATCCATGAGCCCGATGGGTTCGCTGACAGTCTTCCCCGTTCACCTTGGGACCCCTTTGATACCTACCATTGTAAGTTGGCCTCAGCCTTACTTACCTAGGTGGAGTATGCAGTGAGTGATGGCGTTTGCCATTTCATACTTGGTAGCGTATAAAATGGTTAAAAATTCAGCTCATCAATAATTCCTCATTATGATAGCGAATGAAAAATGCACGCTAGGTAGTCAGTACCACGCGTGCTGAGTATGTTTGGTTGTTCACTGTTGGTACTTGGCATACTATGTGCGGGTGGTTGTTCGCGGTGCCAGGCGATCGTAGGTTATGTATATTTAAATGGCATATTATGTGCGGACGGTTATTCGCTGTGCACGGCGATCGTCGGGTATGTACATATTTAATGTTAGGGCTTACGAGTGGGTTATTGTGACGTGGCATTTTTGCTACGTTACAAAATTTACCGACATATAAGGCAAACTTTACGTAGCCGAGATATTTTTTCATTGCGCAGTTTTTGTTATTGTGTGATAAAACTTGGTAATTCTTCACGACAGCATGACACTGCTAATACGCGTCTAAAATATCGAGAGAGGTATCAAACGACGTGTCTTGTTATCAGTATTAATAATCCGAAGGCGGAAAATAAAAATTTTCACTCGTTCAAAAGTTATTAACAAAAAACCGAAAAAAGACCCGCGGGTACCTCGGAAACCGGGGGTGGTATCCATAGTATTTTTGCGCAGAACGCTTTTCTGCGTTGGCGGCCTTCGGCCGCGCTTATAAAAAATTACCCTGGGTGGGTCCAACACCAGTTTGGAGACCAAAACTATATCCGCGCAAAATACTTATGTTCACAATTTTTTTGGTGGGTACCCAACCTTACAACAACCACATGAAAATCACCAACTTCAAATGCAAATATCTCCGGACAGAGATACAGTTTTTCTTTTTCGCCTTCGGGCTATTGTTCTCGAGATTAATACGCGTCTTTTGACACCTCTTTTTGGGGGTGTCAGCAGTGTCATGCTGTCGTAAAGAATTACCTAAAACTTTACCTGTAGTATGTTCGATGACCGTCGATGATATGCTGATCCGACGAGATTCTAAAAACATAGGAAAAATTAAGTATATCAGTGTTGTCTAACCATCAGACTACAGCTATAAATTTGCCCTAAAAAAACTCATCCATTGCGAGTGTCGATTTATATGTAATAATCATTGTAGTTATTGCAGGAATAGTCGCGAATTGTTGAGCGGTCGACTATTAATTGTGATCGACACTGGCAACAGGAGGTATATTATAAAGTGCTACTTTCGTATGAAAGGCTTGATTACCTACTGTAGATTCGCTGGCACAGGAAACGCTGCTGGTTCTCGGGTAACTATTTTCATCTGCAATTATAACTTTTCAAAATGTGTTAAACGATGTTAGGTAATAAACAGAGCTGGTAGAATCAAGTGCAGGTGTTTAATTCTCAATTGTTTTATATGAGCAAATAATTGAAAAGAATTGAAAGTAATCGACAGTATTTGAGATAATTGATCAAGAATTGAAAAACGGTGTATTCGCTACCAAGTACCAGTAACAAGTAATTGTAATTGAGAATTAAATTTTTTAATTACCTAGTATATTCATTACTGCGCAGGTCTGATAATAAATCATGTTAAAGAGGGAGTGTTTACTTACATTTAACTTTCTTGGCTGGGATTGCCGCCGTCGAGGAGTTTTTGTTTTGCGCCTCAAATTTTTTGAAAATGTGCTCAAAAAGAAAAAAAATGTTAGTAATAAATATAAACAAAATAAATAAAAGTAAGGAAGTAAATAACTACATGCAAGTATGTAAAATTGGAATTAGAAGAAGTTTATCGGTTATATACACATCAATTTGTATTCGACATCATCCAGATAAAATTCTTCTACAATAGGCGAAGGAGCGAGGTCGGCAGTGCATATTCCTAATGTAAGAGAGTCGATAGGTTCTGTGAAAAAGCTGTTTAAATTCAGTAATTTCACTCCTTTTATTACATTACTATTTTGATCTTTGAATTCTACTATTTCTACATAATCTTGTGATTTCAGCAAACAATAATATTTGGACGTTGTGTGGATAGCATATATCCGTCAAAATAAAAACTGTTTATGCAATTATCTTTAGTCTTAAATCCTGAAAATTTAGAATCAGTGACAATTGCTTCCTGCATTACCATATTCGATATTTGTCGTAATATTTGTCTTGGTTGCCTTGCGTAAGATTTCAAAACTTGTAAATAATTTTCAAAATAATAGGCGGAATAATTTGAAGGAATACCAAGTTCTTTAACATCTTCCGCAATATACAGTAAACCATGCACATTGTAGTTAATGCTATTTTCTCCAAACACAGCAGCATAATTTTAAACAAATAACTTTAGAATATCACTCGCTAAATCAATATTTGAGCTAAATTTTTAGGACAAAACAACAAGCGGCAAGCACAATGTAAAAGAACGAATTCATAGTATACATCTCCAGGAATTTCGTCTTTAAAAACATAGATTCCATAGTAGAGGAGAAACATACGAAATTCTGTAGCTTTCCACTTCGCTATTTCAACCAAAGATCTTGGTTTTCGAACAAATTTCTTTTGTTATATAGGGACGTAAAGCTACTATTTTTGAAGATATGTTAATTTTTGCTTCTTTTCTAAATTTGTAGTTTGAGTCATTGCTAATAATATGCATGATACATTTTCGCATTACACCTAAATCAATTAAGTGCATAACGCATATGGGTCCTTGTTTTATCATGTCAACGCCAATATTCTCTAAGGGAGACAAATTATTTCTAAAAGCTGGCGCATATTTGTCAGAGTACTTTCGTTCTAAAAAATCTTCGTTAGAAACAACCATTCCAGCCTCTGTGCTTTAAGTTAGGACGCCATTAATTTTGTGTCCCACTTGAGTACATTTTGGACAACCATGTCCCCCAGTATGCCCAAGTATTCCGCAAAGAAAAGCTTTTGCAGGCACATCACAAACAAAAGCCATTTTGTAAATGTTATACAGCGGCCATTGAAATCGAAACCATTTTCCAGAATTTCTGCTACTTCTTCAGTGAATTCACCCAAAAATTGGGTGATTGAACTTGGTTTCGATTTGCCTAGATAAATTCCAGTAGTGAAAACTGCCGTATTTGGTATATAAACTAGTCGCAATAAAATTGACCAAACTTGTACCCTAGAACTGCGATATAATGGTAACCCATCAATATTAACATCAACAATTATGTTGTTTTAATTATTTAACGTTTCCCCAATTCTACTTAATTGCGTTTTAATGCCTATGTTACAGTAGAATCCCGGGCTCATATTTTTGACTAAAATTCCAGACTTATTTTTTAAAAGAGTTTCCGCACTTTTGGGTACATTCATACCTTCTTCTAAAAGAATCATTAAAAGTTCGGAAAGACTTTTATATGTTATTTTGTTACGAATTCCCCATTTTTTTAGTTTTTCACAAAGAGGTACTTTCTGCGAGCAACTTGGCTCATCAGGAAGCAGTTCTTCAATATCTGTCAATCTAGAAATTTGCACGGCCGGATCAGTTTCACTTCTATCCAAACTCAATTTTGCACGACCCTTTTTCCTTTCTCTGCTAACTAATCGACGCATATGGCGTTTACTTACCTTGCTCATGCTGGTATAGATTCTTTTATTGTATTTTTTTTATTCTTTTATTTATTTAATACAAATTTTTTGTCGTATGACTGCCAAATACCGATTATATTGCACGTAAATTTATCGATAGATTTGTGATAGCTAATCCACTATTCCGATCATAAGAAAAACTTATTACTGAGGTGCTTTGCCAAATAAGTTAAAAAAGGTACATTTTGACATTTATCCTTATGAACATGCACGCCAGAAATATTTTTTGCTGGTAGAGTCATCTCGGCGCTTAAAACCGAAGAAAACGTTAAGGCGTGTCATTGTTATCTTATAAAAAAATTTTACTGCATACCAACTATATTGCATGCAATTTTCTGTACTTATTGTAAACAATGTTTAAACTTGTTTAGTTGAGTTCATATGTCAAATCGAAGCACTGGGAGAAGGGCCTGGCAAAGTTGACATAGTCGTAACCATATTTTTACTTATCCATATCAATTGGCATCAGCTATCGGTGCCTCAACCTAAAAATCGTGAAATGTTCGTAAAAATTAAGAAAACGCAAAAATTACAAACATATACCACAAAAAAAAACTCTTTTTCTCAAAACGTATCCAAAACAATAAATAAAATCTACAAAAAGTTAATAAATTCTCCAAGTCAAAAATTTTTAGGTTATCGATATGGCGAAAAACCCAAAAACCAATTGGTTGGACATGGTATGATTATGGCTAGGGCATTATGGTTTGGCACTATTGACCAATTACATTGATTTCCATAAGGTTGGTTGGATCAGCTTTTTTATATGGATATGGATACGTCAAGTTTAAACGGCCCTGAAAGCGTTCTATGTGAGGCAGGATTTACATAAAACACTTGACGCGTCATGCATCGTTCTACATTAGACAAGTTTTATATTTTGATTATATAGCAGGCGAAGTAACGCTACTACGCGTTAACATAGAACGCTTGGCGCGTCACTTCGCTGAAATGCTTTGACAGTGCCATGTTAGCACTACCTCAACTTCATGAATCGATTTATGTAACAAGGATATAATATTCATAATCTAAATAAAATAGGTATTAAAGTTTGTTAATTTTTTCATAACATTTTTATAATCCAACCTAGTAAAAAATCATTGCGTTCGCTTAACGCACGAACATAAATGAGCTCTTAATGTCCTAAACGAAATAAGAATTGGCAAGTGCGTTAGCTTTTTCTTCAGAAATTCAATTTTGGTTGCTCTCATACAATTTGTATGTGCATTCGACAGCATTCGGCAGAAAAAAATCGATGGTTTTCCTAAAATAAAACTGCCGATAGTGTCATCGTTAGTTTTGCAACTCTATGGATAACAAAAAACAGCTGTTATTTCTTTTCCGTGCATAAAAATATTGAACATTCTTGTTTTATTGCAATATATTAAATATAAATAGTGGGTTTATAAAATTGTGCGTGAAAGTTTGGACGCGATGAATTTGTTCGATTTGGCGATGATCAGCCGTAAACCGAACAAAGTTTTACTCAAGTTTGTGAAATCAAGAAAATACGTTTCTGTGAGTACAAGCTCAGCAAAGGAGGTCAAAGAGGATCTTGTCGCCATTTTTTTTAGAATTCAGGACGTGTATTCTACCTACTGAAGAGCCATGAGAAATCTAATTACATGGAAGGATTAAAAAGTGCAAATACGCAGACCTAAATGGGTCATTGTTGAGAAATTACACCATTATTTACCGAAAAAGGGTAATGGTTTACTTTAACTCACAACTGCTAAATCTCTTCCAAAAATATCGGGAGAGGTGTCAAAAGACGCGTTTTGGACCCAGGATCACGAATCCGAAAGCGGAAATTCAAATTTATTTTGTTTCAGAGATATTCGCAAACAAAATTGAAAAATTTCATGTGGTTGTTGTTGTTTTGATGATTTTGTGGTACCCACAAGAAAAACTGTGGGTAAAAGTGTTTTGCGCGGATATAGTTTTGGTCCCCAAACCGGTGTTGGACCCACCCAGAGTAACTTTTTATAAGCGCGGCCGAAGGCCGCCAATGCATAAAGGTGTTCTGCGCAAAAATACTATCGATCCCACCCCCGGTTTTGGAGGGCTCTAGGGCCATTTTTCGGTTTTTTGGAAATAACTTTTGACAGAAATAAAATTTTGAATTTCCGTTCTCGGATTCGTGATCCTGGGCTCGAGTTTTAGCAGTTGTTAGCTAAAGTAAACAATTACCCGAAAAAGTGCCTTTGGTTTAGTTCTCTCATATACTAATTTTCTACACAATATTATATACTATGTAACATACAAAAATAACTTCGGAAATATAAATTTTATAAAAACATCTTTTAAAATACTCCAGTCTACGGAAAAGGCAAGTATGAGTTCCTAAAAAGTAAGCAATTTAGGATAAATTATATAGGATATTATATAGGTACTCTTCGTTTACTTCACCAACACAGAACTTGAAAAAAATGGAAGTTCTGAATATACTTGAAAAGAGAATAGATTCTCTCAATCGCGTATTGGGCCCACTTTGCGGAGATGGCAATACAGCCACTGCAACTGGTACCGCTGAGATCAATAAATCTGCAGGTACTCCATCAGAAACAACTGTTGACTCCTTTCTAGCAGTCAATAGTATGTTAAATGAAGTTATTGGCAACCGAGAACAAACCACTAATACTATTTCACGTGCTCCTGAGCTGGAAAAATATTTCAATCACAATTTTTTAGAGATAACCCGGCAAGTGCGTTCTAAAGGGGTAAACCTGAATGCTACAGCTCCAGATTTACATGGAGTTTGATCAATTGGAACGCATCAAACAACTCGGTGCTGAATATTTTCGCAGTATACCGGGTGAATGTACTGAAAAGCTAATACCACATGCAGAAGATAATACAAAATTTGCACAAGAAGCGGAATTAATCGAAGAAAATCTGATCTTTCCTATAAAGAGGTACGGTGAAATACAAAATAATTTATTCGAATCACTTGGGGCTATGAATAAACGACTTGAAGAAAAAATTTAAGCAGAGAAACGTGCAGAAAGCGAATTGGATATTGGGGCACCTTGGTTGCTGTGTACTATTTGGGATGATTGAGGTTAAAAGGTTCCACAATTATTAAAAAAACTCAAAATCAAAATATGTTTTGTATAAATATGAAGTACGTTAAGTTAGCAGTAGTGGAGGGTGGTGTATATTTTTTTAGTTAAAGGATCTTTAATAAAACAAAAATACTTGATTTTCCCCAAAGGAAAAATTAATCCAGCCCTACAGTTATGTACAAATTTAAAAGAACATGCAATTTATGTGTTAACCCGCAAGCAGCCAAGTTTACTGTTGAGTATGATCTTGTTTATCCTACTAAATAAAAACAGTGTTTTTTCTCGGTAAAAATCCGGGGATATTAAGCCCGCTTCCCTTCCAATATGTGGTGTGCTGTTTTTAATTGTTCCCACTGGTCATTCTAAACGTTTTTAGCCGACTCTTAACGCATCTTCTTAGGCAGATGACTTTTGCTGAGAAATTTTCATGGCAGAAACACAATCGAAGAGTTTGTCAAGCCACAAAATCTGTTTGAATTAAGTTGTTCGCCCACTTTTAAAAAGGATAAAAAACATTCTCCAAAAATGTAACCCTTACTTCGGCGTAGTCGGTAAGTCCAAGTAATTTAAGTTCGATATAGGGCGCAACAATTTTTCTTAATTAATTCGATTCCATCACCTGAATTTATTTATATTTTACGCATTTCGTTGCTGTTTTGTTTTTAATATATCTTAAAAAGGGCTACAAAGATTTCAAACTGACTAATTCCAACTGTACCCAAAAGCACCTAAAGGGGATCAATTATGCCCAACTGTAGACAAAAGAGATCAATCGGGGATCAATCTCTTTAGGGATTAATCGCACGATTTTTTTCAGGGATCTTATTGGTGGTTTAGTTGTTGACGAAGAATCAATGAGGTAGGACGTATGCATGCATGTTTGTTAACATACAGAAATTCGTAAATATGCCATATAAATACTAATTGATTGCTTGAGTCTAAGGAAAAATTTAAACAAAATAAATTGCTATAATGTTATGCACATGAGCGTTTGTTTGCAAACTATCTCATAGTACAAGTTTACAAGTATGATATGTATGAGAAGAAATTTATTTTAAAAGCGAGAGGAAATTTATTTTAAAAGCCGTAAAAAGTAATCCCAGAATAACTGCTTCCCAAATAAGTGGAAACATCAAAGCTGATTTTGGTAAGAGTATTCATGAAGACACCGGTTGCAAATTCATAAAGAAGAATGGGATTAGGGCCCGTGTAGCGCGTCGTAAACCATTCATATCGGAAGTCAACAGAAGAAAACGGATGGCCTTTGCGAACGAGTTCATAAATAAACCAAAAGAGTTTTGGGAACGTGTCTTATTTTCAGATGAGAGCAAATTTTGCATCTTTGGAATTAAAGGAAGAAAGCTTGTTTGGCGAAAAATCGGTACTGCATTCGAAAAATGTAATCTCGTCCCAACGGTGAAACATGGGGGAGGTGGTGTCATGGTCTGGGGATGTATGTCGGCAAGAGGAGTAGGAAATTTGGTTTTTATTGAGTCGACTATGGATCAGTATGGTTATTTAAATATTCTAAAGTCTAATTTAAGAGAAAGCACCCTAAAACTAGAACTAGGAGAGGACTTTTGGTTTCAGCAGGATAATGATCCGAAGCACGCAGCAATCAATGTAAAGCTATGGTTACTTTACAATATAAAAAATCAGTTGCGTACGCCTCCACAATCCCCAGACTTTAACCCTATTGAACATTTGTGGGATTTATTGGAGCCTAGAATCCGACAGCACAATATAACTTCCAAGGAAATGCTGAAAACTGTTAGTTTGGATGAATGGAACAAAATAACTACAGAAGATACAACCAAGCTAGTTCATTCAATGCCAAAACGTCTTGCGGAAGTCCTAAGGCCCAAGGGTTACCCTACTAGTTACTAAATCGACAATATTTTATCAAAAACATGAATAGTTTAAGCAACGTTTGTTATGTACGGATACTTTTTCTATGTAGTTCCACTGAAGCTTTCTTTTTTAATTTTTATAACAAATTTGTGAAATTAATTAAATTAAAATAAATTTTATTTTTTAGTTAGTTGATGAATAATAAATAATTTATAAACAAAATCAATGGTCCAACATTCGAAGGATTTGAGTTTCTCAGACATTTAAAATCATTCTTACTATGTACGGATACTTTTTCTGGCAAGTGTATCTTTTGGCAAATACGCAAATAAACAATAGCCTCACCCGATGTTGCTACTGTGCTTGTTCAGCGACAACTAAAGCCGAATAAAGACGACAGAGAATAATAATACGTATGAGGTGGCGCCAATAATTATTCAACTAAATGGCCACCATTGGTATAAGTTGGTTATTTGTTAATTGAAACAAATAATTTTTTAGATTTTTTACCGAACCCGGACACTACGGAATGAAGACTGAATTTTTGCGTTCAATTAAATGTTATTAAAAATGATTTTTCGTTTATTATTTACAACAAAAAGTAAGTAAATGCTGTTGCCCGTGATTAAGTAAGCCAGACACAAGCGTCAGCATTTTACCATAAGCAAAGGCATTGCAGCGGATGCGCGTGCAATGGCTTTGTTTAGCCAAAATTAAATTATTTAGTTTTTAATTCCTGGTGTATGGAAAGAAGGGGTTTTAGTCACTATCCCAAAAAAAAGGCGACTCAGCCAATGCAAAAACTGGCGCGGCATTACATTGCTTAACACAATCCATAAGGATCTAGCATTCATCATACTGGCAAGAATATCACCACGCTCAACGCACAATTACATAAAGAACAGAACGGATTTAGACTAAATCGATCTTGCGTCTAATGAAAGGAGATTGCCACTATATCTTCTCTTCGTTGACTTTGAACGTGCGTTTCACACAATCATCCGTGACGCGATATGGAGTGCGCTGGCAAAATGCGGCGTCCCAGAGAAAGTCATCGACATGATTAAGGCTCTTTACAAAGATGCAATGATCAGTGTACGCTTCAAAGGGAAAACCAGCAACAAATTTAGCATAAACAAAGGCGTACGACAAGGGTGCTTCCTATCACCGCTGCTTTTCATAGTAATGCTGGACGATGTCCTGAAGCACACAAACGCAGAAGCCCCAGATGGGTTACAATGGAGGCTGAATCAGAAACTAAGCGATTTAGACTACGCTGATGATATCGTCTTCACTACTCACACACTAGCTGCTGTTGCCGCAAAATTCCAGTCACTCGAAATCAACGCCCGCGCAGTCGGTTTGAAAACTAACTACGCAAAAGTTAAGCTAATGAGACTGCAAACAACGAACACATCTCCTCTCCAACTTGTATCAAATGGCAGCACTACCGTCATTGAGGATGTAGAAGAATTCTGCTACCTTGGTAGCCAAATTACTAAAGATGGCGGCGCAGAATCGGATGTATCTGCAAGGATATGTAAGGCACGAACTGCATTCCACAAGTTAGACCGAGTATGGCGCTCTCGCATACTGTCGATGAAAACAAAACTCAGGTTCTGTTATACGGATCTGAAACCTGGCTTGTCTCTGACCGCATTAACCTACGACTGCAACGTTTATAAACAAGTGTCTGAGAATTGTCTGCCGTATCTTCTGGCCAAGAGCAATCAGTAACGCAGATCTACTGTCACTCACAAACAACCCCCCAATTTACACTGAAATTAAAAAACGTAAGTGTGGTTGGATCGGTCAGACTCTCCGCAGAGAAGATGAAAACATTGCCAAATGGCCTTCCAATGGAATCCACAAGGAAGCCGGCGCAGGGGGCGTCCTCGACAAACTTGGATGCGTACGATTTTCAATGAGAGCACTTTCACCGCCACCTGGAATGAAATAAGACGTTTAGCGACTGATAGAAATCGTTGGAGAGCGTTTGCCTCCGCCCTATGCTCCGACTAGGAGCGATAAGGTGTGCTTCTGGATGGCTATGGTATTAGTTTTAACTTTTGGGATTGTCAACTAGATGTTCATTTCTATCTAGGAATATAAATAATAAATTATTTAGTTTAAGCGCAACTTGCGTTGCGAACCGAAAATACAAAAATTTTTTATTGAGTTTTGATTATCAAAAATTATTAAGAAGTTAGCTGTGTGAAATTTTGATTTGGCAAGTTCGCATTATTGCATATTAGCGTTAATTTTTGTTAACTCCTCCGCCCTTAAATTAAACGAAAGCTTTCAAGCTGTCAAGTGCTACTTTTTGAGCGTGCTACAAATAAAATAAATAAGAGTGGATATAAGTGGCGTTTGTTAATAAATTGTAGTTGGATATACTCTACAAAGATCTTTACACATAGTGAACATAAATTAAGCTCTAAATCCATCAATAAACCTTAAATTATAGTGATCGGAAAAATTAAAATATCAAAATCTGATTATGGCGCCAAATACAAGAAAAAATAAAAAAGTTCACCTAAAAGAAAAAGTGACAACAACACGTAAAAGTGAAGAAGAGAGAGGTGATTGACCCAACCAAACAACAATAATCGGAAATATGCAAAAGCCATTCAAACTGCAAGAAAAAGCTATGAACAAAATTAGAAACTCACAGCAAAATATTAGTGATAGCTTTGATGCGCTCAAGAGTGAGGTAGTTAGACTCTAGGAGGAGAATAAGCAAATTAAAAAAGAAATTTCTGATATGAAAAAAAAGTGAGAACTGTTGAAAAAGATATAATTACACTTAAACAAAGTAAACATAAAAATGATCTAATCATAACAAACTTGCCGAAAATAGAAAAATCAACGTGGAAGGATGTTGTAGTTGGAATAGGAAGGCAAGTAAACTCCAAAGTTGATGACAGCGAAATCGTTGAAATATACCAAAATGAAAATAAAAAATTTAAAACATATCCACTGATTGTCAAAATGAGAAACGAAGAATTCAAAATGAAATGCATCGAATTCAGGAAGAAAGAGAAACAAAGAGATGTGTCTGAGATACTGCCCAATACAAATATGAGAGGCAAAAATATTAATTTCCATCACCTGATAGAAAAAGAGTTAAGCGGTTTATTTAAAAAATCAAAGCAAGAAGCTTTAAAAAAAACTACAAATTTGTGTGGGTGAGAGATGCGAAAGTCTTGGTCAGAAAAGAAGAAAATAGCGGTGTAATAAAAATCTAATGTATTGAAGACATAAAGAAACTAAAATAACTCTATACATACATATATATATATACATAATTCTAAAAATCTATTAGATATTGTATTAACGTATAATTGATGGATTCAATATAATAAATAATGCTCCTATAGCTGCAAATGTGATTTATAAATGTAATGAAATATTTGTTCATAACATTCCTAATTTTAATATTAATATCTTGTACATGAAAATACAAAGCATAAGAAACAAAACAAATTAACTTAATGGCATTGTTGACGAAAAGAAGAAGAGGGGTAAACCAGTTTTCGTACATGAAAGCATTGCCTCTACTTTAGTTTCCTCTCTAGAATATGAGTATAGTAGCTTTCTAACAATAAAATTAATTAAAATTGGTTTAAATATAACATGCGTATATAAAAATTGTGCTTCAGATACGGCATCTTTTATCAGTTTCCTTGAAAACGAAGTTTTGAAATATAAAAACTCTATTATAATTGGTGATTTCAATTTAAATTTGCTAAATAATAATAATGAAACTGTTAACTACCTCAACACTTTCTACAGTAACGGCTTCATTTGCTTGAATAGTTTATGTCAAAAAATGTTTACAAGAAAGAAAAATTCCATTGCCAGTATAATTGACAACGTTTTATCAGATAAGTTGAGCTATAATTATTTCTTTTCCCTGGAAGATAATCCGATTTCAGATCATAGATTAATATACATTAACATAGAAATGAATCAAAAATTTATTAAAGATAACAATGTTAGGCTGCTGGAGGTATTTGACTATAGTGCCTTTGAAAATACGGGTGCAATCAATGAAATCATACAAAGCTCTTCTTATAGTGATTTCTATGTCTCCTTATCAAATTGTATATATATAAAACAATATACAAAAAAGATAAAAAATCAAGAGATGACTGCAGGAATCCCTGGATGACTTCAGAGCTTGCTAACATGATTAGAGATAAAATTAATTATTATAAAATGAAAATAAAGTATAGGAACAATCTCTTTTTAGAAAGCCAGTACAACTCACTAAAAATTAAAGTTGCAAACATGACCAACTATTTGAAAAAACAATACTTTGGTAATAAAATAACAGAAAACATACATTTTGGAAATAAAACGTGATCAATTATAAAGGAAATTATTTATGGAAAGAATGTCGAAAATGTTACTAATATCAGCCAAATTATGCATAAAAATAAAACTGTTACAAATAGCATTGAGATTGCTAATAGTCTCAATGAATATTTTGTCACAGTTGTTGAAATTCCAAACACAATCAACTTCATAGATAATCCAGCAAATAATATAAGATATCCATTCACTTTAGCAGAGTTTAATGCCCTAGAAGTTACAAAAGTGATAGATAGTTTGAATGTAAAGTCCCCCAATGGCCCAGATGGAATCTCTGCGAAATTTATAAAAAAATATAAAGATGATCTAGCTGATCCGATCAGCAAATTTATAAACGATTGCTTTCGATCATGTCAGTACCCGGATGAGCTTAAGATTGGCTCAGTGGTTTCTGTGCATAAAGGAGGAACTAAGGAATTGTGTTCAAACTACCGGCCCATAACCAAGCTTAGCACCATCGATAAAATATTTGAAAGCATACTACTTAACAGTCTCAAACAATTTCTGACTCAAAATGAGATAATTGGTAAAAACCAATTCGGCTTTGTGGAAAGCTCAAATACAATGGCAGCATGCCTAGCGTGTACAGAGTTCATATATGAAAACCTCGATAAAAAGAATTATGTATCTCTATTAGCAATAGATTTATCGAAGGCTTTCGATTCAATCAATTTAGAAATAATGGTTCGAAAGCTGGCTGAATTAGGGTTGGAAGGCAAAGAACTAAGAATATTCGAAACTTTTTTAACAAGAAGAAAAGAGTTCGTATAAATGACTAATATTAGAAGCTCTACTATGGAAATCAAAACCGGTGTTCCGCTAGGATCAAAACTAGCGGCAACATTATTCATAATATATATAAATAACGTACTAAACCTAAAATTTAAAGGTACCCCTCAGTTCTATGCTGATGACGGCATGTTTATGTACTATGCAAGTACATTAGAGTAACTGGTAGCCAACGTTAAGATGGACTTGGATAAGATAAAAAAGTGATTTGATTATAATTTGCAAAAAATAATTTAGCAAAAGCCAATTTCATTATTTTTAACAACTATAAACCGATTGCAACCATTAGTGATTTTCCTAGTTTCGACTTTGGAAACACTTCCATTAAAAGGGTTGATTAGTTGAAATATCTAGGAGTATGGTTCGACTCAAACTTAAATGGAACGAACATATAAGCAAACTTAAACTTAAGTTAATACCATTAAACTTGGCCATATATCGAAATAGAAATAATATACCCAGAAAGCAACTCTGGCTACTTTACGATGCATATTTCAAGTCTCAAATAGCATATTTAAACCCAATTTGGATCCGGTGTGTAGATAACAAAATAAGCGAGCTACAAATATTACAAAATAAAATAATTAAAAATATTCTTTTCCTGCCAAAAATTACTGCTATAATTAGTTTATATGAAGATAGGCTAGATATCAAAAAGCATAGCATCTTATAAATCTTGATACTTGTTTTCAAAATCAAAAATAATCTAATAAAACATAATCTTGACCTAAACTTCACAGAGAATCCAACATATCAATTCAGGAAGACATTGAATATAAGGAGTTGCTATTTCTGAACGCAAAGGAGAAAAAATTCTATACGTAGTTACGGTGTAAGATTGTTTAATAAACTGCCGGATAATGTTAAGATACGTGTTAATATGATCGACTTCAAGAAGCAAGTTAAAATTCTCCTACTACACAATAATAATTTTGATCTGTAAATAAAAAAATAAATGTAAGGCGCGATAACCTCCGAAGAGATCTAAGGCCGAGCTTCTCTTCCAATTTGCGCCGTGCTCCTCTTGATTTTCCCTACAAATTGGCCGGACGGGACCTACATGTTTTATGCCGACTCCGAACGGCATCTTCAAGGCAGGTGAGTTTTCACTGAGAGCTTTTCAAGGCAGAAATACACCCGGAGCGCTTGCTAAACACTGCCGAGGGGCGACCCCGCTTAGAAAAATTTTCTTCTAATTGAAAAACCTTATTTCAAAAATTTTGATGTTGCTTTGCCCGGGAGTTGAACCCAGGGCATACGGTGTGATAGGCGGAGCACGCTACCATCACACCACGGTGGCCGCCATATAATAAAACATTAACAGTAAAATGTATCACAATTATCACTTTAATAAGTAAGAACTCAATAAATACTTACGTGAAATCAAACTTTACTTTTATAGGTAAATTAAAAAACTTGTATAAACCACGTATACTTATTTTTAAATTATTGTAAATGTGAATTTGATATATGTAACTAACGCAGTTGACAGCGTAGTAAGCAAATATGACTTACAACGTTAAGCTATCTTCTCACACAAAATGTATATTTTCGAGAAAACCTCTGTACTATTTTATAAATACGCCATCAATAAAGAAAAAAAAAAAATCGAGCGTCCTCGTTCGATGGAGTTACGTAATACTTAGACAAATTTTCAATTCCGATTTCAGTAGTGTCTTGGTTGCGTTTGTCATTTATTTTCTATTTTTAATATTTAAACAATACAATCACAATTGCAAATATAATGTAACGAATTTGCTGCAAATACTCTTATTTGCCCTTTTAATAGGTTCGTATCGCTAAACTGTTGAATAAATAACTCCAATATTGAATAATGGAAAAATGGCCTTTATTAAAATACTTCACAATAACACTCAGACTGTGCAGCGAATAGCTTAATAACCAAACTGATCTTAAATGAAACTCTACTATTCAAAATAATACTGCTATAGCTCGCTAGATAGCGCTTAATCGAAACTGCTGGACAGCTCAAATCAAACTGAATTACAGCGCCTCTACATCTGTCGCCTTTTATATTCTTTGGTTTCCTCGTTCGCATCTTCTAGACGCTTCCAGAATCTACTAGTCCAGTAGCTCTCAAACTTCTCAGCTGTAACTACAATTGCACAATTTTATAGTTTTTCTCATTGCATACTTATAGGAGTATCTCAGATGTATGCATGTATTTGTGCATTGACTCTCTGCTGCTCGTACACGTACATGGTACATATATGTAGACGCAGTTATTGTTTCGGTTATGTAGATACATGATGATTGAATTATTGATGTGCATTCACGTCACTGCTTAGCATCGGTTTAGAGCTGGCAGCACTCCTTAGTTTTGCTAATATTCATAACAATAATTATTCCTATAGATGTTAAGTTTAATGATAAATATATATAATTCCGTTTTTCCAACATTGTAATTTCTTTTAATTCATTATTTTTGAATTCTTTGATTGCTTTTAAAGATAAAATTTCTTTTACTTTACTATTTGCTGCCATTGGCTGTAACATCGCCAGCATGGGTTTTCTTCAGTGATTTCTTTTGAAAAATATGTTTTGTCATTTATTATAATACCTGTGTTCTGATGTTTTATTAGGTATGTTCCTTTTAGTTTTACATTTTCATTATCAAATTAAATAAAACAATCATATTCATTTAGAAACAGTATATCGCTTGATATCACTTCTACAGTTTTAATGTGTTGGTTATTTATTTTTGTACAATTATCAATTTTACTTTTTAGCAGTTGTACTATGCATGTGCCATTTGTAATACCTTTACGATATTTTTTAAACATATAGACAAGTTATGGTATGATTTATAAAATTTTTTTTTTCCATAGGTTTTATTTTTACATATAAGAACTGAATTGTAATCAATTTTATTTATTAATTCTTTCTTTTTTATTGGTCTTATTTCTAAGGTCCTACAATCCTCTTTTTCCGTTGTTGGAAGATTGATTATATAGATTACAGTTTCTATATTTGATGCAATTTTGATTTCCGCAAATCCAAATTACTTACTTACTTAATTGGCGCTTAACCGTCTAAACGGTTATGGCCGTCCAACAAGGCGCGCTAGTCGCTCCTTCGCTCCGCCAACCGGCGCCAATTGGTCACACCACGGGAGTTTAAATCGTTTTCCACCTGGTCCTTCCAACGGAGTGGGGGCCGCCCTCTACCTCTGCTTCCATAGGCGGGTTCCGATAGAAACACTTTCTTGGCCGGAGCATTATCATTCATTCGCATAACATGGCCTAGCCAGCGCAGCAGCTGCGTTTTAATTCGCTGGACTATGTTGATGTCTGCGTATAGCTCGTACAGCTCATCATTAAATCTTCTTTGGTACTCACCATCGCCAACGCGTAGAGGTCCATAAATCTTTCGAAGAGCTTTTCTCTCGAACACTCCCAAAGCCGCTTCATCTGCTGTTGTCATGGTCCATGCTTCTTCCCCATATAGCAGGACGGGTACGATAAGTGACTTGTAGAGTATGATTTTCGTTCGCCGAGAGAGGACTTTACTTTTCAATTACCTTCCTAGTCTAAAGTAGCATTTATTGGCAAGATTGATTCTTCGCTGGATTTCAGTGCTGATGTTGTTGCTAGTGTTGATGCTGGTTCCCAAATAAACGAAGTCTTTTACTATTTCCAAATTATGGCTGCCAACAGTAGCGTGGTTGCCATGGCGCGCATGCGCTGACTCTTTGCTCGATGACAGCAGGTACTTCGTTTTGTCCTCATTCACCATCAAACCCATCTTTACCGCTTATTTTTCCAGTTTGGAGTAAGCCGAACTAACAGCGCGGGTGTTTAGGCCGATGATATCAATGTCGTCAGAATATACCAGTAATTGCACACTTTTATAGAATATTGTTCCAGTGCGGATAAGTTCTGCAGCTAGTATAATTTTCTCCAGCATCAAATTAAAGAAATCGCACGATAGGGGGTCACCCTGTCTGAAAACTCGTTTAGTTTCGAACGGCTCGGAGAGGTTCTTCCCAATTCTGACTGCGCTGATGGTGTTGCTCAACGTCATTTTGCACAGCCGTATAAGTTTTGCGGGGAAACCAAATTCAGATAAAGCGGCATATAGGCAGCTCCTTTTCGTGCTGTCGAAGGCGGCTTTAAAGTCGACGAAGAGGTGATGTGTGTCGATTCTCTTTTCACTGATAAGGTCCAATCAGCCGGTTCACGGTGGGCTTCAATCTTTCGCACAATACACTTGAAAGGACCTTATATGCGATATTAAGAAGGCTGATTCCACGATAGTTGGTGCATTTTGCAGTATCCCCCTTCTTGTGGACTGGGCAAAGAACACTTAGATTTCAACCGTCGGGCATGCACTCGTCCGCCCATATTTTGCTAAGAAGCTGCTGCATGCGCCTTACCAAATCCTCGCCGCCGTACTTGAATAACTCCGCAGTTAATCCATCAGCGCCCAAGGCCTTGTTGTTTTTCAATCTGGTTATTGCTATTCTAACTTCGTCATAATCGGGCGGGGGGACATATATTCCATCATCATCGATTGCGGGATCGGGTATATCTCGAAAAGGCGTCCACCTATAGAACTAATGCCCACTCCCTTTTCAGATACTCATTAAAACCTTTCATTTGGTACCCATATCGTACAAACAAATTCTAGAGTCACCCCTGGTCCACCTTTATGGCGATATCTCGAAAAGGCGTCCACCTATAGAACTAAGGCCCACTCCCTTTTAAAATACACATTAACGCCTTTCATTTGATACCCATATCGTACAAACATATTCTAGAGTCACCCCTGGTCCACTTTTATGGCGATATCTCGAAAAGGCGTCCACCCATAGAACTAAGGCCCACTCCCTTTTAGATACTCATTAACACCTTTCGTTTGATACCAATATTGTATAAACGCATTCTAGAGTCACCCCTGGTCCACTTTAAGGCGATATCTCGAAAAGGCGTCCACCTATAGAACTAAGGCCCACGCCCTTTTAAAATACTCATTAACACCTTTCATTTGATACCGATATCGTACAAACAAATTCTGGAGTCACCACTGGTCAACCTTTATGGCGATATCTCGAAAGGCGTCCACCTATAGAACTTAGGCCCACGCGCTTTTGAAATACTCATTAACACCTTTCATTTGATACCCATATCGTACAAACAAATTCTAGAGTCACCCCTGGTCCACCTTTATGGCGATATCCCTAAATGGCGTCCACCTATAGAACTATGGCCTACACCCTTTTAAAACCCTTATTAATACCTTTAATTTGATACCCATATCGTACAAACACATTACAGAGTCACCCCTGGTCCACCTTTATGGCGATATCTAGAAAAGGCCCTCTCCCTTTTAAGATACTCATTACCACCTTTCGTTTGATACCCATATCGTACGAACAAATTCTAGAGTCACCCCTGGTCCACCTTTATGGCGATATCTCGAAAAGGCGTCCGTCTATAGAACTAAGGCCCACTCCCTTTTAAAATACTCATTAAAACCTTTCATTTGATACCCATATCGTACAAGCAAATTATAAAGTCACCCCTGGTCCACCATTATGGCGATATCTGGAAAAGGCGTCCACCCATAGAACTAAGGCCCAATCCCTTTTAAAATACTCATTAACACCTTTCGTTTGATACCAGTATTGTACAAACGCATTCTAGCGTCATCCCTGGTCCACCTTTATGGCGATATCTCGAAAAGGTGTCCACCTATAGAACTAAGGCCCACTCCCTTTTAAAATACTCATTAACACCTTTCATTTGATACCCATATCGTACAAACAAATTCTAGAGTCACTTCTGGTCCACCTTTATGGCGATATCTCGAAGAGGCGTCCACCTATAGAACTAAGCCCACGCCTTTTAAAATTCTCATTAATATCTTTCATTTGATACCCATATCGTACAAACAAATTCTAGAGTCAGCCCTCGTCCACCTTTATGGCGATATCCCTAAATGGCGTCCACCTATAGAACTATGGCCCACTCCCTCTAAAAATACTCTTTAATACCTTTCATTTGATACACATGTCATACAAACACCAGGGTTACCCTAGATTCATTTTCCTACATGGTGATTTTCCCTTAGTTTGTCTCCATAGCTCCTAGCTGAGTACGTAATGTTCGGTTACACCCGAACTTAGCGTCCTTACTTGTTTTCTTTTCCTTTTATTTTTACTTGTTATTGGGGCTATATTTTGATTGAGGGCATTTTGAGTTAGGGTGGGTTCGTTTATTTCTATTGTTTGGGCAGTCATACTTCGTATGATATTTGCTAATTCTGCAGAGATTTGGGGGGCTGAAGTGGAGGGTGCTGCATTTGATGCTGGTGCTGTAGGGGGAGTAGTATTTGCAAGCATTGACGGCCTAATTAAATTATTTGGATTAGCCATTGTGACAATTTTTTTAATATTTTCTTCTTCGGTAAGGGGTTTGATTTCCTGGACTTTAACTGATCTTAAATCACAATAAAATCAAGGTTTTCTTAAAAAAAGATTTTCCTAATTTTTAACTAATTTTATTTCCGCACTTTGACTTTTTAAAATGTTTTTTCCTTTCGATGAAATATCTAAAATATTAAATTCTAAATTATTTAAATTTTAGAGTAATTTTCACAAAAAATATTCGAATTTTGTAATTTTAGATTTATTCTAAATTCGACAAATTTTCAAAATGTTATTTTTCATGTAGTATTTTACTTATCTTCTTTTTATATTTTTAACTACTGTAAATGTTTTTGAAAGTTACTTTTTTTCAATCTTTTCCTTTTTTCTTAAAAATTTTTTCACTCGTTACTTTCTAAATTTCTTTAAATATGCATTTTTATAATGAAATTTCAAAATTAAATAGATTTCAATTTTTTTGTTTTAAATATTTTTAACTTAAATATCTATTTTCTTACATTACTTGAGTCAGCATCCTGCGCCTCCTGGAGAATGTGGTGGAAATATCCTTTTTCGTGAGTACTTGGGTTCCTCCCTTCACCACTCCAGAGGTAAATATCCGGTGTGGGTATCCTTGATGGCTTTTTTTTTCAAATCAGGCGTTTCCAGTGGCACTTTTTTGTGGCACTTTTTTTCAAATCAGTGTTTTCCAGTGGCACTTTTTTGTAGCACTTTTTTTCAAATCAGTGTTTTCCAGTAGCACTTTTCTGTGGCACTTTTTTTAAATCAGAGGTTTCTAGGGGAACTTTTTCTAGTGGCACTTTTTTCCAAATCAGAGTTTTCCAGTGGCACTTTTCTGTGGCACTTTTTTTCTCGGAATGAAGGCTGAATTTTTGTGTTCAATTAAATGTTATTAAAAATGATTTTTCGTTTATTATTTACAACAACAAAATAAGTAAATTTTGTTGCCCGTGCTTAAGTAAGCCAGACGCAAGCGTCAGCATTTTACCATAAGCAAATATTGCAGCGGACACGCGTACAATGGCTTTTTTTTAGCCAAAATTAAATTATTTTGTTTAAGCGCAACTTGCGTTGCGGAATAGGAAATGCAAAAAATTTTTATTGAGTTTTGATTACCAAAAATTACTAAGAATTTAGCTGTGTGAAATTCTGATTTGGCAAGTTCACATAATTGCATGTTAGGGTTAATTTATTTATACGAAGGTAAGTTGAGTTGTAAATAATTTAAATGTTAAGTCAGCATAAATATGTTTATGGGAACTAAATATGATTGCCGAAAGGTAAGTAAGTAAATATATAAATCATTATGTGAGAGCCAAATATATTGTGTGTTAACTTATACACACGCGTACATCTATGTTGGAAAATGCAGTTATGTATGCAGCAACAAATTTAATATAGTATGAGTTTTTTCTATTCTCCCTACTCATAACACATGTATTTAAGAAAGTGACTTTGTAATAATAAAGTTAGTCTAACAGCTGACCACAGTGTCCATCATTTGGCAACATAGCAGTCGATATTTTCATTGGAATTTCTTGCGGTTACAAAAAAGGCTTTGTAAAACTACAGTGATATTCAATTTAGTCGCATTAACCGGGCAAAACTGATAAATATGCATGTGAAGCCGAAATAAAGACATGAATTGATAATACCCACATACCTATTTACATACGCACTATTCGATTTGCCTGAAATTTTATACATAGATTTGCCTATATTATTACTTACGATCCTTTTTTCCAGGAAGTAGACCAGATACGGACTGGTACTGGGATTAGGATTAGGACTAGTACTGAGACTCGGAGTGGGACTTGGACTCGGAATGGGACTGGAACAAAATACATACCACCCTTTGGGACTGGCAATAAGGGATGAAGAAGAATGAGAAGAACTTGAGAGAAGAGAAAAGAGGGAAGGAGAAGAAAATTGAGAAAGAGATATAGTGAGACGCAGATAGAGATAGATGAAGCGAAAAAGACGGAGGGGGAGTGAATAAAAGGTTTAAGAAAAAGTGAAGAAGGGGGGAGGGCACAGTTAGACGGAAAAAGTTATTAAAATGTATGCAGATAGACCAAATTTAGGGCAGAACAATGTCTGCCGGGTATTTTAGTTTTATTTAAATTTTTTCTTATTAATGATCAATTATTATTTTTGTTCCAGATTAACTGAAAAAAAAGAAACATTTAGGTACATGTTGTGACGGTAGCATTTCGAAAACCCAACGAGGAGTTGTAAAATGCCATATACTCTACGGCGCTCCTGTTGGCACCAAGCCACAGAGTATTCGTCATACTTCCCCGGAGGAAAGTCGACGTACCACCTATTCCCTCTCCGAATATTCAGGGCGGTTAAAACCGTCTCAGACGAGGCAGCGTTAGTAACAGAAGGAATGCAGATATTGGCAAATGATGCAGTGATAATTTCAAAGAAGGAAAGTACACGCTTCGAAGTGCGGGAAAAAGCTATATGCTTGGGATGGAACAATTCGACAAAAGGGCGCTGGGCACGTCGATGCATCCCTGTCCTGAAGCGTTGGCTGTCACGAACGCACGGAGAAGTGGATTTCTACCTTACGCAATTTATAGGTTGGAACATGAAGACAATAACCTATGCGACCACTGCAAAGGCGAAAAATAGAGGACGTGTACCACGTCTTTCACGAACGCCCAATCTAGATGTAGATTGCGCAGCATATTTTTGGATGATTACACTTCCGAAAAAAGAGTTGATCAAATGCTTCAAAGTATCGAAAAATGGACGGAAACGTGCGATGTCATCGCAGACGCAATGAGTTATTTAAGGAGTCGCATAAGTAGATACTAGGTAACAACATGAGTCCAAAGAAACGCGTATGGGAAATCAAAAATCAAAATCAAGACGTCAAAGCATAGGCACGGATTGAAGACAATGCCTTTTTTTAACCGTACAAACAACAACATCGGAGTGAACCATTATTATCCACGTAGGTGGTCCATGGTGAGGCACGGATTGGAAACAAGGCCCCTCTAACCGTCCAAATAACAACAGGAGAGGGAGTGGTTATAACATACATTTATAGATAGTTTTTCCGGAGGCACAGATTGGAGAATAGCCCTCTTCAGCCGTCCAAATAATATCTCTGCAATGAACGCTTATTACGAATATAGATAGCCCATACTTCGACACGGCTTGTAGACAAGTACTCTTAAAAAAAATAATATATATATACATATATATATAATCAAAAAAATATTTAAGGTACTTTGTCTACAGAAGCGTAAACCACTCGAGCTTAACCATGGATTGGGGACATGTTTTCTTCGTCTATGCGATAAACAGGCAAGAGATTACATAAGTAAATAAGCATAAATATTAAGTTTTATTTATTAAAGATATCGTCGCTGCCCTCACAAAAACAGTTATGTGTTTTTCAGTAACTTTTCAGGAGAACAAGAAAACTAATTTTTGGTGTCCATTTGCAAAATGTTGCAAATGTCGAATTTTTTAAATATTTTATGGAAAGTATCTTATTGATGTGTGAAAGTGTAACAAAAATATAAAGGTGCATAAACGTATTGCAGGGTTTCTCCAAATTTACCCAAGGTGGATGGTAGGGCGTTATCCAAAATGTTGTTGTGTAACTTGCTGTTGAGATAAGGCGGATGTGGCATTTGGCATGCTGGCGAGCCTCTGCTAACTCGTCGGGTGGGGTGAGTTTTTGCTCACCCGCCTTACCTACAGTTATACAAACAAGAGAGAGGTTCATGCCTGAAATCTACGAAAGGAAAGGGAAAGCTGGAAGAAGAGGTATGACGATATCTCGAAAAGGCGTCCACCTATAGAACTAAGGCCCACTCCCTTTTAAAATACTCATTAACACCTTTCATTTGATACCCATATCGTACAAACAAATTCCAGAGTCACCCCTGGTCCACTTTTATGGCGATATCTCGAAAAGGCGTCCACCCATAGAACTAAGGCCCATTCCCTTTTAAAATACTCATTAACACCTTTCGTTTGATACCAATATTGTACAAACGCATTCTAGAGTCACCCCTGGTCAACTTTATGGCGATATGTCGAAAAGGCGTCCACCTATAGAACTAAGGCCCACCCCCTTTTAAAATACTCATTAACACCTTTCATCTGATACCCATATCATACAAAAAATTCTGGAGTCACCCCTGTTCCACCTTTATGGCGATATCTCGAAAAGGCGTCCACCTATAGAACTTAGGCCCACGCGCCTTTGAAATACTCATTAACACCTTCCATTTGATACCCATATCGTACAAACAAATTCTAGGGTCACCCCTGGTCCAACTTTATGGCGATATCCCTAAATGGCGTCCACCTATAGAACTATGGCCTACTCCCTTTTAAAACCCTCATTAATACCTTTAATTTGATACCCATATCGTACAAACACGTTATAGAGTCACCCTGGTCCACCTTTATGGCGATATCTGGAAAAGGCCCTCTCCCTTTTAAGATACTCATTACCACCTTTCATTTGATACCCATATCGTACAAACAAATTATAAAGTCACCCCTGGTCCACCTTTATGGCGATATCTGGAAAAGGCGTCCACCCATAGAACTAAGGCCCACTCCCTTTTAAAATACTCATTAACACCTTTCATTTGATACCCATATCGTACAAACAAATTCTAGAGTCGCTTCTGGTCTACCTTTATGGCGATATCTCGAAGAGGCGTCCACCTATAGAACTAAGCCCACGCCTTTTAAAATTCTCATTAACATCTTTCATTTGATACCCATATCGTACAAACAAATTCTAGAGTCAGCCCTCGTCCATCTGTATGGCGATATCCCTAAATGGCGTCCACCTATAGAACTATGGCCCACTCCCTCTAAAAATAATCTTTAATACCTTTCATTTGATACACATGTCATACAAACACCAGGGTTACCCTAGATTCATTTTCCTACATGGTGGTTTTCCCTAAGTTTGTCTCCTAGCTGAGTATGTAGTGTCCGGTTACACCCGAACTTAGCGTTCCTTACTTGTTTTCTTTTCCTTTTATTTTTACTTGTTATTGGGGCTATATTTTGATTGAGCGCATTTTGAGTTAGGGTGGGTTCGTTTATTTCTATTGTTTGGGCAGTCATACTTCGTATGCTATTTGCTAATTCTGCAGAGATTTTTTGGGCTGAAGTGGAGGGTGCTGCATTTGATGCTGGTGCTATAGGGGGAGTAGTATTTGCAAGCATTGACGGCGTAATTAAATTATTTGGATTAGCCATTGTGACAATTTTTTTAATTTATTTCTTCTTCGGTAAGGGGTTTGATTTCCTGGACTTTAACTGATCTTAAATCACAAAAAATCAAGGTTTTCTTAAAAAAGATTTTCCTAATTTTTAACTAATTTTAGTTCCGCACTTTGACTTTTTAAAATGTTTTTTCCTTTCGATGAAATATCTAAAATATTAAATTCTAAATTATTTCAAATTTAGAGTAATTTTCACAATAAATATTCGAATTTTGTAATTTTAGATTTATTCTAAATTCGACATATTTTCAAAATGTTATTTTTTCATGTAGTATTTTACTTATCTTATTTTTATAATTTTTAATTACTGTAAATGTTTTTGAAAGTTACTTTTTTTCAATCTTTTCCTTTTTTCTTAAAAATTTGTTCACTCGTTACTTTCTAAATTTCTTTAAATATGCATTTTTAAAATGAAATTTCAAAATTAAATAGATTTCAATTTTTTGTTTTAAATATTTTTAACTTAAATATCTATTTTCTTACATTACTTCAGTCAGCATCCCGCGCCTCCTGGAGAATGTGGTGGAAATATCCTTATTCGTGAGTACTTGGGTTCCTCTCTTCACCACTCCAGAGGTAGATATCCGGTGTGGGTATCCTTGATGGTACTTTTTTTCAAATCAGTGTTTTCCAGTGGCACTTTTTTGTGGCACTTTTTTTCAAATCAGTGTTTTCCACTGGACTTTTCTGTGGCACTTTTTTTTAAATCAGAGGTTTCTAGGGGAACTTTTTCTAGTGGCACTTTTTTTCCAAATCAGAGTTTTCCAATGGCACTTTTCTGTGGCCCTTTTTTTCTCGGAATGAAGGCTGAATTTTTGTGTTCAATTAAATGTTATTAAAAATGATTTTCGTTTATTATTTTCAACAATAAAATAAGTAAATGTTGTTGCCCGTGCTTAAGTAAGCCAGACGCAAGCGTCAGGATTTTACATAAGCAAATATTGCAGCGGATACGCGTGCAATGGCTTTGTTTAGCCAAAATTAAATTATTTTGTTTAAGCGCAACTTGCGTTGCGGAATAGGAAATGCAAAAAATTTTTATTGAGTTTTGATTACCAAAAATTATTAGGAAATTAGCTGTGTGAAATTCTGATTTGGCAAGTTCGCATAATTGCATGTTAGTGTTAATTTGTTTATACGAAGGTAAGTGGAATTTTAAATAATTTAAATGTTATGTCAGCATAAATATGTTTATGGGAACTAAATATGATTGCCGAAAGGTATGTACGTAAATATGTAAATCATTATGTGAGAGCCAAATATATAGTGTGTTAACTTATACACACGCGTACATCTATGTTGGAAAGTGCAATTACGTATGCAGCAATAAACTTAATATAGTATGAGTTTTTTCTATTCTCCCTACTCAAAACACATGTATTTAAGAAAGTGACTTTGTAATAATAAAGTTAGTCTAACAGCTGACCACAGTGTCCATCATTTGGCAACATAGCAGTCGATATTTTCATTGGAATTTCTTGCGGTTACAAAAAAGGCTCTGTAATCCTACAGTGATATTCAATTTAGTCGCATCAACCTGGCAAAACTGATAACATATGCATGTGAAGCCGAAATAAAGACATAAATTGATAATACCCACATACCTATTTACATACGCACTATTCGATTTGCCTCAAATTTATACATAGATTTGCCTATATTAGTACTTACGATCCTTTTTTCCAGGAAGTAGACCAGATACGGACTGGTACTGGGATTAGGATTAGGACTGGTACTGAGACTCGGAGTGGGACTGGACTCGGAATGGGACTGGAACAAAATACATACCACCCTCTGTGACTGGCAATAAGGGATGAAGAAGAATGAGAAGAACTTAAGAGAAGAGAAAAGAGGGAAGGAGAAGAAAATTGAGAAAGAGATAGAGTGAGATGCAGATAGAGATAGATGAAGCGAAAAAGTCGGAGGGGGAGTGAATAAAAGGTTTAAGAAAAAGTGAGGAAGGGGGGAGAGCATAGTTAGACGGAAAAACTTATTAAAATGTATGCAGATAGACCAAATTTAGGACAGAACAATGTCTGCCGGGTCTTCTAGTTTTATTTAAAATTTTTTTTTATTAATGATCAATTATTATTTTTGTTCCAGATTAACTGAAAAAAAAAGAAACATTTAGGTACATGTTGTGACGGTAGCATTTCGAAAAACCCAACGAGGAGTTGTAAAATGCCATATACTCTACGGCGCTCCTGTTGGCACCAAGCCACAGAGTATTCGTCATACTTCCGCGGAGGAAAGTCGACGTACTACCTATTCCCTCTCCGAATATTCAGGGCGCTTAAAACCGTCTCAGACGAGGCAGCGTTAGTAACAGAAGGAATGCACATATTGGTAAATGATGCAGTGATAATTTCAGAGAAGGAAAGTACACGCTTCGAAGTGCGGGAAAAAAGCTATATGCTTGAGATGGAACAATTCGACAAAAGGGGGCTGGACACATCGATGCATCCTTGTCCTGAAGCGTTGGCTGTCACGAACGCACGGAGAAGTGGATTTCTACCTTACTCAATTTATAGGTTGGAACATGAAGATAATAACCTATGCGACCACTGCAAAGGCCAAAAAATAGAGGACGTGTACCACGTCTTTTACGAACGCCCAATCTAGATGTAGATTGCGCAGCATATTTTTGGATGATTACACTTCCGAAAAAAGAGTTGATCAAATGCTTCAAAGTATCGAAAAATGGACGGAACGATGTCATCGCAGACGCAATGAGTTATTTAAGGAGTCGCATAAGTAGAGACTAGGTAACAACATGAGTCCAAAGAAACGCGGATGGGAAATCAAATGTCAAAATCAAGACATCAAAGCATAGGCACGGATTGGAGACAATGCCTTTTTTTAACCGTACAAACAACAACATCGGAGTGGTTCATGGTGAGGCACGGATTGGAGACAAGGCTCCTCCAACCGTCCAAATAACAACATGAGAGGGAGTGGTTATAACATACATTTATAGATAGTTTTTCCGGAGGCACAGATTGGAGAATAGGCCTCTCCAGCCGTCCAAATAATATCTCTGCAATGAACGCTTATTACGTATATAGATAGCCCATACTTCGACACGGCTTGTGGACAAGTACTCTTAAAAAAAATAATATATATATACATATATATATAATCAAAAAAATATTTAAGGTACTTTGTCTACAGAAGCGTAAACCACTCGAGCTTAACCATGGATTGGGGACATGTTTTCTTCGTCTATGCGATAAACAGGCAAGAGATTACATAAGTAAATAAGCATAAATATAAAGTTTTATTTATTAAAGATATCGTCGCTGCCCTCACAAAAACAGTTATGTGATTTTCAGTAACTTTTCAGGAGAACAAGAAAACTAATTTCTGGTGTCCATTTGCAAAATGATGCAAATGTCGAATTTTTTAAATATTTTATGGAAAGTATCTTATTGCTGTGTGTATGTGTAACAAAAATATAAAGGTGCATAAACGTATTGCAGGGTTTCTCCAAATTTACCCAAGGTGGATGGTAGGGCGTTATCTAAAATGTTGTTGTGTAACTTGCTGTTGGGATAAGGAGGAGGTGGCATTTGGCATGCTGGCGAGCCTCTGCTAACTCGTCGGGTGGGGTGAGTTTTTGCTCACCCGCCTTACCTACAGTTATACAAACAAGAGAGAGGTTCATGCCTGAAATCTACGAAAGGATAGGGAAAGCTGGAAGAAGAGGTATGTCCGTGTCAGGTGGGGTCAGCCCTCCCCTTCTGCGTAAAACCTTGACGCGGCCTTGGGCGTTACGCTGACTCGGGAACTTTGACAATGCCCCCTTTGCCTGACATTTGTCTGTGCGTTAACGTCCCATGTCCCTGGCCTGTCTAGTCGGTCACAGTCGCCTCACCTCCACGTCCCATATATTGCGCTCGTGCAACACCCACACCAATTGAGTGTCTTAGCCTGACATTTTTAAGGTAAGCTCAACCCATGAACTAATAAATATAATAAGTTTGGATTTCTTTGTAAAATGTTATAAAGAAACTCTTTATTAAATATATATCCTAAAATTAATGATAAAAAAAAAATTTAAAAAAAAAACTTCAATTGTGTGGAATTTTCCTTACGGTTAATGCCTTGAAACTTATTCTTGCTGATTATATGTGTAACTAAAACAATAACTGAGGATAGTAAAAGTGGCTTAATGAAAGGTAATTGGGAAAAAGAAAGTAAGGTGAGTTATAGGATTAGAATGAAAAGCAAGTTAAGGGATTCAAAGAAAGATTTAGGCTCCGACAGTCGAAACGAGGTATTTAATTAAAAGCACGGTCATGAATAAAAAAAACTAAAAGAAATCAACGGAAATCAAAAGTGCAAAAACTTTGAAGGAAAACCCATTGAATAAAAAAAAAAGGTTTTACGTAAATAGGGAAATTAAAAAAAAATCATAAAAAAACCAAACTTAAAAATTATAAAATAAAAATTAGCGTAGAAAAAATTTAAATTGAAAAATTACTAATCGCCAATAATGTCGTTGGTATCGGACCGCAACTGTAGCCCAATAACACCTTAGCCTCTGCTGGCTTCCAGTAGGTTTGATTACAAATTTGATATATACGCATGTTTGTATTTAAACTATTTATATTAACGTTAATAACTTAAAACTCTAGCACTTACCGATCAATCCCGCAACGGAGGCGCCTGCGTCGAAGAGACAGCGCGGCTGCAAAAGAACGTATACATACATATGCCTACAAACCTATGTTGGAAAGTGTTCCAGCCTAACATGGGAGGTATGAGAGCCAATGAATCACAATGAAAAGTTATTCGGATCCGTGGTCGCGGTCCGAATCAAAGACTTTACGCGTTGTTATCCAAAAAAAAAAATCAATTGAACGCAATTGTAAAAAAAAATCCAGGTGATTAAAAGGTATAAATCGACGGGCAATGTAATATGATTTTATGCGAAATTTTTAATGTTGTTATCGGACCGCCACTGTAGCCCAATAACACCTTAGCCTCTGCTGGCTTCCAGTAGGTTTGTTTACAAATTTTATATATATGCATGTTTGTATTTAGACTATTTATATTAACGTTAATAACTTTTAACTCTAGCACTTACCAAAAATTTTTGAATATAAAGATATTGCATGCGCGAACTTCGGTGGAAAGCAGCGGAGCGTAACAAAATTATAGTAGGTCACTTTCACCACACCAAAAACTTTAACACAATTTTTAGCATAATTTAAGCACAGAAATACACTGATTGGAGTTTTAGTGAGTAAAAGTTAAAATTCTGAACACATTAGCTGAATAAAAAGTGTACAAATAATTATTAAATAAAAAATACAGACAGTGGTAGTTTAACAAATTCTGCTGTGGTAAGTGGTGAATGTGACCTACTAGAATTTTGTGAAGCTTGCCTCACACGATTTTTCGTCTCTATATTATACCGTTTCTGCACTTACCGATCAATCCCGCGACGGAGGCGCCTGCGTCGAAGAGACAGCGCGGCTGCAAAAGAACGTATACATACATATGCCTACAAACCTATGTTGGAAAGTGTTCCAGCCTAACATGGGAGGTATGAGAGCCAATGAATCACAATGAAATGCTATTCGGATCCGTGGTCGCGGTCCGAATCAAAGGCTTTACGCGTTGTTATCAAAAAAAAATAATCAATTGAACGCAATTGTAAAAAAAAAACCAGGAGATTAAAAGGTATAAATCGACGGGCAATGTAATATGATTTTATGCGAAATTTTTAATGTTCACGACAAAAAAAAGGGATTGAAAAGCAATGAATATGTATGTTATGAAGAGTGCCGCGGTAATAACAACAAAGACGCGAGGCAAAAAGTGTAGCAAAATAAATAAAGAAAAATTAGTGCAATAAAAAAAGGTCTTAATAATTAGAAACCGAATCCTAGCTATCAGGGCGCTACAACTACATATAGAAATTCGAAATAAAATTTATCAAAACATTTTCAATAATAAACTTAAATTAACAAAATAAAAATTAGAATTACAACTAAACTACTCACTCAAGGGGAAATAATAATTGAGAATATCAAAAAATAGCTAAAATAAATTTAGAAGGCTCTAACAAAGATATTTCCAGGTGGCAAAAAAAAAAAACAAATGCCACGGCGCTAACTGCTCTCCTTCCTCACGGTTGCTTCCCTCCTCCAAGTGGTTGTATCTGCAGCTATGCTCCAATCTATGATTGCGGTGCCAGGACAGGAGCGACAAGATGCCCCTCTACTCCTTTGACGTATGGCCTGGCACCGTCCGTATGTTTCCTCTGCCCTTGGTATATTCGTTACTACCCCGCTTTTGTGTATGTTTGTGACTCTCGATGGTGGTGCAAATGTGACAGGCTTCTTGCGAATAAATACTACCCCGGTTTTGTGTGTATTTGTGACTGTGCGCTGTGCGTAAGCATTAAATTATGGTGACTTGCGTGGCAAGTTTTAAACTTCTGCGCCGCAACTTAAAGGTACAAAGAGACAAAATTTTAGGGACTAGGGTCATGCTAGAAATGAAAGGATACATTAGGGTGCATGAGAACTTATTATATTTATTGAATTTTATCTAGTTATGTTAATTTATTTATTTACTTGCTTTTATCTATTTATTTCATTTTACCTATTTATGTCATTTTATTTATTCACTTGGTTTTATTTATTTTACTTAAATTTATCCATTCTATTTTTTTAAATATCTGGCTTTATTTATTTATGTATGTAATTTTAGTTATTTTAATTAGTTTTATATATTAATTTATTTTGTAATTTTAGTTAATTTATTTAAATTTTATTTTATTTTTAACTTCCAATATTTTATTTAATTCTATTACTTAATTTTATCCTTGTATATAATTTTATTTATTTTACAAAATTTTATTGACTTTAGGTATATAATGTGATTTAAGTTAAGTTTTCATTTTTTAACATTTTTCATTTATATTCACTATTAGTCCACATGCACCATGGACTGGGGAAGGGGGTTTCACTGAACTCACCTGGATAGGGTACAGGACACAGATTTTTTCATGTGCCCGTGGCTAGCGGGTCAATATTGCAGTTAGCGACAACCGCAAACCGAAACTTATTTCTATTTTGTTTGTTTAAAAACGAAACTAGCACTTTAAAACTTTTAGGCAGATTCTGCACTCACTGATACATGCCCCGTCATCGTTTGGCTGTCGTACCCCATAGATCGAAAGCCCTTTTTTCTCACCACTTTCACTCAAGAATGAAATGCATCAATACACGCAATCCTATTTTGGCGGGAAACGACAGACATAAATTTTCACGATACTTATTTCACCCACACTAACAGATACATATTAACACATCTAAGTCACGTCACTAACACACATTAGGGTAACTCCGCTGCTGTTAACGCACAGATACAGCGGTGTTCGGCCTTTTGCAATGTTGCATTGAACCACAGGCTGCCGCTACAGGCTCGGATGCCGCCGATGTTGCATGCAACATGGAGCGAGTCCGTAGAAAAATTCAACGCGCAGTCTGTACTATCTTGGTTTTGGTGTGCCCAACGTGTGGCTTCGAACCACGACCCAAAGCTGGGCTAACCCCTTACTTAGACATTATATCGTTAAGGTAACGCGTATTTATTTTATGGGAAATACTTAGAATTACCTACAGATAAACCTCCAACACAGTAAAGTGGCGTCGAGAGAACTCCTCCTAACCCTTGAGGAGGGTTCGCTTGACGTGGTGATGATCCAGGAGCCGTGGCTCTCATCGGGATGAAAGGTTTCTGGACTCAGCGCGCGCGTGTTTGGCGTTTACTACGCGCAAACGGAAGGACGGGTGCGAGCTGTAGTAATGGTAAGGAAACAGCTGCATTCGTATATGCTGCCTAATTACACCAGTGAGGATATCGTAGCAGTGGCCGTTGAGCAAAAGAATAAGCAGGCATTTATCCTGGCGTCCTACGACATGGCCCATGCTGCGGAGGTTCCACAGATGGAGCGCAAAAGGCTAGAATAAGAGGCAGGACGCAAATGGCGGTTGGTCATAGGCGCAGATGCAAATGCGCACCACAATCCATGGGGAGGTAGGTAGGTTGAACTGGCCGGTCCATGAGGACCTCACATAGATTGATTGAGTCCGTAGTGTTACCAGAAGTTTGTTTTAATGACCAAACTCCCTATCAAAAACCAGGACCTATGTTATAAAATAACTCCGTCCTCTTGGCAAATACTAGAAGCTTCCTAGGACTTAAGCCACTTGCTGCTTCTAGATCTGACAGCTGTATCACTCCTAATAGCTGGAGTCTTAGCCTGGCAAGTGCAGGGCACGATCACAGAACGTGCTCGATCGTTTCCTCCTCCAACCCGCACTTCCTACATCTGCTATCACTGACCAAGCCTAATTTAAAGGCATGTGACGCCAGAAGGCAGTGTCCAGTCATAATACCCGTCATGAGTCTACAGTCCTCTCTTTTTAATGATAGAAGCAACTGTGTTAGTCTAATACACATAATCTTCGACACTTTACAGCCCCGCGCTTGAACCCACGCCTTTCCCGCTTGGTCGATCATGTGCACTTCTCGCATTCGCTTAATCTCGCCCAATCTAATTGGGACATCTACGGAACAAGCTTCAAGGGATGCGCCCTTTTTAGCTAGTTCGTCCGTTTTTTCTTTCCCATCTATTCCCATATGCCCTGGGACCCAATGTAGATGTATGCTTCTCCCTGTCCCGATTCTCTCCAGAGACTGATTACACTCTAACACGCATTTAGATGCTGTGCTATGCGAGATTATTGCCTTAATTGCTGCTTGACTGTCAATATAAAAGTTAACACGGTTGCAGCTTAAGCTATTCTCTTCCAGGGTTTCTACTGCTTTGGTTACGGCTAATATTTTCGCTTGGAAATCGCTACAGTAATCCGGCGGCCTCTAGGATCTGCTTATTTCCGTATCAGCGCAGTATACCGAAGACCATACCCCTTCCACTACTTTGGAACCATCGGTGTGCACATGTATCGCCTCGTCCGCCATTGTTGCACACTTGCGCCAACCGTCCACCTCTGTTGTGGCCTTAAGATCTCCCTCGAAACGCAGATAGGGAATCATGTAGTCTGTTCGTCTTGTGATTGATGACGCTATACTACTATGGCCATATGGTCGGCGCTCAAGCTGCCCCGAAGCACCGAGCCTGGTTGCGGTCGTTAACGCTTTGTTCTTTGCTACCAGGTCTACAGGTGGGATGTGCAGAATGGCACACAGTGCAGCCGTCGGGGTTGTTTTCAGGGCTCCGGTAATGCTAAGCATCGTTAGTCTGCATACCCCCTCTAGTTTTTTGAGGTATGTTGTTCTTTGTGTGGCTTTCCACCAAACAAGAACTCCATAGTATAGAATAGGGCTTACAATCGCTGTAAAACCCAATGAGAAAGAGAGGGCGATAGGCCCCACGCACACCCCAGCATTCTTTTCATGCATAGAGTGCCATTGAGGCCTTCTTGACCCTCTCCTTCACGTTGAGCTTCCATGACAGATTACCGTCTAGGATGATTCCTAGATATTTTGTGCGAGGTTTCTCTTGTAAAGTCACCCCTCCTAACTTGGGCCTGGTCCAGTTTGGGACCTTGTACCTCTTTGTAAACAAGACCATATCCATCTTCTCCGCATTGACTTTCAACCCGACATTAGATGCCCAGGTATGAATATCCCGAAGCGCCCGATCCATCAAAGAACTAATCGTTGGAAGGCACTTTCCACTTATGACAATTGCAACGTCATCTGCGTAAGCCGTAAGTTTTACGGGTCCCTCATCGAATTGCTTGAGCAGCTGGTTCATGACCAGCGTCGACAGCAGAGGTGATAGCACCCCTCCCTATGGCGTGCCCCTGTCCACTGATTTCGTGGCCTCCTAAAATCCCCATTGTGATGTAATCTTTCTGCAATTTAACATGCAGCCGATCCATCTGATTAAGGCAGGACGTACTTTAATGTAATTAAGACCATCCATAATCGCCCATTTTGCAACATTGAAAGCCCCGGCAATGTCCAAGAAGACTCCTAGAGCATACTCCTTATATTCCAGGGAATTCTCTATGCTTATTTCCACCCTATGCAATGCGGTGTCTACCGACTTGCTTTTGGTGTACGCATGCTGTGTTGTGGAGAGCAGCTTTTTATCCACGTTGGACTTTATGTACACATCTGTCAGCCTCTCAAAGGTTTTGAGCAGAAATGATGTTAAGCTAATGGGTCTATAGTCTTTGGGATACACGTGACCGATCTTCCCCGCCTTTAGTAGAAAAGCTACACGAGCAGATCTCCAAGAGTGCGGTACATGATTCAGTCTTATGCACCCATCGAATATTATTTTAAGCCATTCCACGACCGCCCTACTTGAGACTTGTAGCATGGCCGGGAATATACCATATTGGCACGGCGATTTAAACTTAGAAAATGTCTTCACTGCCCACTCGATCTTGGTATCGGTCACCAAGCCCGGCACTACTAGCTCCGTGCTCGAAGGGTGAGTGATGTCTGCTGGCTCTTCTAAACCGTCTCCCGATGGGAAATGTGTATCGAGAAACACATCAAGGGATTCCTCAGTATTACGTGACCATTCCCCGTTCTCTTTCTTTATTAGTCCCTGGACTATGTTTCCCTTTGCTAGGACTTTTCCAACCGTGCTGTTTCGCTGGAGCACTCTACGTCCGTACAGAAACTTTTCCATGAGTTTCTCTTCGCCCTGGTAATTTCACGCTTTTAGATCCTCAGTAGATCCCTGTACTCGTTCCGACACGCTTCGCTCTCCGCGGTCTTTGCGAGCTTAAAAATTTCTTTTACCTGTCTTCTTAGAAGACTGAGCTCATTGCTCCACCATGGCGGCTTTGCTTTTCGTCTGATTCTTCTTAGAGAAGCTTTGTTATACGCAGTCATAAGCGTCCTTGTTAGGAATTCAATCGACTCCTCCAGTTCCTCTACATTAGCAAACTCTTTGGGTTGTCCCAGTTTTGTTTCTACATGTTTCTGGAATTTAGTCCAGTTCGTTGACCTAGGGTTTCTAAAGGTTCCCCCCTTCTCTACCCTCTTTTGGGGGATGCTGAAGCTGATATACTGATGGTCGGAGAAGGATGGTCTATCAAGAACCATCCAATCATACATAGATATATCACGCTCGGAGCTCAATGTAATATCAAGAACATTGCTGGATGTTGGACCAATGTATGTAGGGACATTTCCCCTGTTGGCTATCTGCAAATTGGTTTGCTGGATGTAACAAAACAGAGATTCGCCTGTCCCGTTTGTATCTGCTCCTTCCCACGCATTGCCCTCACTAGGATAGGCAACTTGTCGTTGGTGTGAGGGCTTAGCCGAACTCCATAGCGCCCGACTATGAGGCGGAGCTGTTTAGGACTGACATCTACGCCGTTTCGCCTCATAGGGGGCGGCGGGATGTCGGTGACCAAGAACTGCCAACCCTCTAATCCAGGGCCTATTGGACGATTTGCAGCCAGGGGATAAATTCGGCTGTATTCGAACGGAGCCTTCCCGATAGCGGGCCACCTCGGGAAGTATTAATGGCCTTACCAAAGTAAGGGGCGCTGCTGTGGCGGACGGTTCTTTCCCCGTATATAATACTGGACCGCTGAGCCCGCCTTGTCGGGCAGGTGGTCGTACGACCAAGACAAACGGCTCATTACCTGATTGTAATAAGGACGATGTAAAGAGGGGGACTGAGTCGCAATCCAAGGACGACAAATACGAATTAAGCGATGCGTCGGACTTGGGGAGCGAGAGTAGTGCTGATTCTATGAACTCCGTGTTGGAGAAGGACACAAATGAAAACGGAGTAGAAGAGTGGAGAAGGGTACGGAGCAGAGGAAGTAAAAGAGCTCTCGCAGTACCGTGCAGCACTAAGAATTGTACAACGCTTGGGAGCAGTGGTCGACCCAACAGAAGTGGAGATCGAGCGCTTGGAATAGGCCCATGAAGGAGTAGAAGTAGGTCGAAGGCAGTTCAAAAGATTTGCTGCGAGAAACCTTCGGTTCTGCAACCGGTACGAGGAGGAAGAAGCGTCGAATGGCAGAATGAAGAGGCAACGTTCGGCGGAAGGCGACAAGCCTGCTTTCAATAAGCAGAAAGGACCCAGTCCTAGAGCCGCGAAGCAGGGAAGTCGCATAGACAAGACAAGTAGGCCCAAAGCTGTAAGGCAGATGGGCTCCCATAGCGAGGTAGCACCTACCTCGAAAGCTGCGAGTCAGAGGGAAGTTCCAATTACGGAGGTAGGAGATAAGCCAAAGGGAGATAACGCTAAGACTCCGGCTTTCTCGGAGGCGCTAAAGGGAGTTAACGCTAAGACTCCGGCTTTCTCGGAGGTGCCAAAGGCTGATAACACTAAGACTTCTGCTTTTCCCGAGAAGATGAGTGATGTGGCAAAGCAGTCACTGACTGTGACGCTAGTTGATCGTAGCAGGAAAGCTTATTAGCTTAGTGCTTAATATGATGCGGGAACAACCAAGTAAGCTCTTCCAACCTTTGATTCGGGGGGATGGTATAATGGTGTGAAGATAATAGCGTGCGACAACATCACGAGCTTTCGGTGGCTCGAACGCGCGGTTTGAGGTGGTGGGTAAAGCGCAAATCCCCACGGTACCAAAAGTTAAGGTATGGATACCATGCGTGATGAAGTCGGAAGATACACTGCGACTTCTGCAGAATCAGAATCCGAACATACCGACATAGGATTGGAAGGTACTTACTGTATCTCGGCCTACCGAGGATGGTCAGTTCTACATCTTCCAAATAAACAAGCAGGCGGAGGATATTTTGTACACGCAGTTTGGCAAAATGTCCTTTGGCACTGGCAAAATTTACATGCGACTCAGGAAAAGAAGTCCCGAGGATAAAAACCCTAACACGCTAGAGGTGGGCGAAGTCGAAAAGGACCTCAAAAGCCTAAGGGAAAAAGACAGGTGGAGGTCCCCGACGTCACAACGAAGGCGTTAGAAGAGGAGAAACCGCCAAATGATGCTGTGATTCGCACAGGGGAACACCCGGCACAACAGTTACGAGAGGCTGAAGGGGACCTCGAATACTCTAAACCAAAAGGCAAGGGGAGGACGACGACGTCACGACGAAGGTGCTGGAGGGGAACAAACAGCCCAATGATGCTGCGAGTCCTACAGCTAAACCTCCAACGCAGCAAAGTGGCGTCGAGCGATCTCCTCCTATCCCTTGAGGAGGGTTCGTTTGACGTGGCGATGATCCAGGATCCGTGGCTCTCATCGGGAGGAAAGGTTTCTGGACTTGGCGCGCGCGCGGGTTTGGCGTTTACTACGCGCAAGCGGAAGGACGGGTGCGAGCAGTAGTAAAGGTACGCAAACAGCTGCATTCATATATGCTGCCTAATTACACTACTGAGGACCTCGAAGTGGTGGCCGTTGAGCAAAGCAATAAGCAGGCATTTATTCTGGCGTCCTGCTATATGGCCTATGCTGCGGATGTTCCACCGATGGAGTGCAAAAGGCTAGTACAGGAGGAATGGCGGTTGGTCATATGTGCAAATGCAAATGCGCACAACAATGCGTGGGGGGGGGGGGGGGGGGGGGCAGATACGAACGAGAGAGGCGACTTTCTATTTTGTTACATCCTGCAAACCAATTTTCAGATAGCCAACAGGGGAAATATCCCTACATGCATTGGTCCAACATCCAGCAATGTTCTCGCCATTAACCTCAGCTCCGAGCGCGATATATCAAGGTATGATTGGATTGTTCTTGATAGACCGTCCTTCTCCGACCATACGTATATCAGCTTCAGCATCCCCCTAAAGAGGGTAGAGAAGAGAGGGAACCTTTATAAACCCTAGGTCAACGAACTGGACTAAATTCCAGAAACAGGTAGAAACAAAACTAGAACAACCCAAAGAGGCGGCCAATGTGGAGGAACTGGAGGAGTCGAATGAATTCCTAACAAGGACGCTTATGACTGCGTATAACAATGCTTGTCCTCTAAGAAGATTCAGACGAAAAGCAAAGCCGCCATGGTGGAGCAATGAGCTGAGACTTCTAAGAAGACAGGTAAAATAAATGTTTAGGCTCGCAAAGACCGCGGAAGGCGAAGCGTGTCGTGACGAGTACAGGGATCTACTGAGGATCTAAAAGCGTGAAATTTCCAGGGCGAAGAGAATTTCATGGAAAAGTTTATGTACGGACATAGAGTGATCCAGCGAAACAGCACGGTTGAAAAAGGTCCTAGCAAGGGGAAACATAGTCCAGGGACTAATAAAGAAAGAAAACGGGGAATGGTCACGTAATAGTGAGGAATCCCTTGAGGTGCTTCTCGACACACATTTCCCGTCGGGAAACGGCTTAGAAGAGCCCGCGGACAACACTCACACTTCGATCACGGAGCGGGTAGTGCCGGGCTTGGTGACCGATACCCAGATCGAATGGGCAGCGAAGAAGTTTTCTAAGTTTAAATCGTCAGGCGCAGATGGTATATTCCCGGCCATGCTACAAGTCTCAAGTAGGGCGGTCGTGGAATGGCTTAACATAATATTCGATGGGTGCATAAGACTGAATCATGTACCGCACTCTTGGAGAACTGCTCGTGTAGCTTTTCTATCAAAGGCGGGGAAGATCGGTCACGTCTATCCCAAAGACTATAGACCCATTAGCCTAACATCATTTCTGCTCAAAACCTTTGAGAGGCTGATAGATGTGTACATAAAGTCCAACGTGGATGAAAAGCTACTCTCCACAACACAGCATGCGTACACCAAAGGCAAGTCGGTAGCCACCGCATTGCATAGGGTGGTAATAAGCATAGAGAAATCCCTGGAATATAAGGAGTATGCACTAGGAGTCTTCTTGGACATTGCCGGGGCTTTCAATAATGTTGCAAAATGGGCGATTATGGATGGTCTTAATTACATGAAAGTACATCCTGCCTTAATCAGATGGATCGGCTGCATGTTAAATTGCAGAAAGATTACATCACAATGGGGATTTTAGGAGGCCACGAAATCAGTGGACAGGGGCACGCCGCAGGGAGGGGTGCAATCACCTCTGCTGTGGACGCTGGTCTTCAACCAACTGCTCAGGCAATTCGATAAGGGACCCGTAAAACTTACGGCTTACGCAGATGACGTTGCAATTGTCATAAGTGGAAAGTGCCTTCCAACGATTACTTCTTTGATGGATTGGGCGCTTCGGGATATTCATACCTGGGCATCTAATGTCTGGTCTTGTTTACAAAGAGGTACAAAGAGGTCTCAAATTGGACCAGGCATAAGTTAGGAGGGGTGACCTTACAGGAGAAACCTTGCACAAAATATCTAGGAATCATCCTAGACAGTAAGTTGTCATGGAAGCACAACGTGGAGGAGAGGGTCAAAAAGGCCTCAACGGCATTCTATGCATTTAAAAGAATGCTGGGGTGTACGTGGGGCCTATCGCCCTCTTTTTCTCATTGGTCTTTTACAGCGATTGTAAGCCCTATTCTATACAATGGAGTTCTTGTTTGGTGGAAAGCCACACAAAAAACAACATACCTCAAAAAATTAGAGGGGGTATGCAGACTATCGATGCTTAGCATTACGGGAGCTCTGAAAACAACCCCGACGCTGCACTGTATGCCATTCTGCACATTCCACCTGTAGACCTGGTAGCAAAAAACAAAGCATTAACGACCGCAACCAGGCTCGGTGCTTCGGGGCAGCTTGAGCGCCGACCATATGGCCATAGTAGTATAGCGTCATCAATCGCAAGACGAACAGACTACCTGATTCCCTATCTGCGTTTCGAGGGAGATCTTAAGGTCACAATAGAGGTGGACGAATGGCGCAAGGGTGCGCAAATGGCGGACGAGGCGATACATGTGCACACCGATGGTTCCAAAGTAGTGGAAGGAGTAGGGTCTGCGGTATACTGCGCTGATCCGGAAATAAGTAGATCCTAGAGGCTGCCGGATTACTGTAGCGTTTTCCAAGCGAAAATATTAGCCGGAACCAAAGCAGTAGAAACCCTGGAAGAGAATTGCTTAAGCTGCAACCGTGTTAACTTTTATATTGACAGTCAAGCAGCAATTAAGGCAATAATCTCGCATAGCACAGCATCTAAATGCGTGTTAGAGTGTAAGCAGTCTCTGGAGAGAATCGGGACAGGGAGAAGCATACATCTACACTGGGTCCCAGGGCATATGGGAATAGATGGGAATGAAAAAGCGTACGAACTAGCTAAAAAGGGCGCATCCCTTGAAGCTTGCTCCGTAGATGTCCCAATTAGATTGGGCGAGATTTAGCGAATGCGAGAGGTGCACATGATCGACCAAGCGGGAAAGGCGTGGGTTCAAGCGCGGGGCTGTAAAGTGTAGAAGATTGAGTGTAGGTCTTACAACCTTAGACTAATACAGTTGCTTCTATCATTAAAAAGAGAGGACTGGGCCTTAGACTCATGACGGGTATTCTGACTGGACACTGCCTTCTGGCGTTACATGCCTTTAAATTAGGCTTGGTCAGTGATAGCAGATGTAGGAAGTGCGGGTTGGAGGAGGAAACAATCGAGCACGTTCTGTGATTGTGCCCTGCACTTGACAGGCTAAGACTCCAGCTATTAGGATTGATACAGCTGTCAGATCTAGAAGCAGCAAATGGCTTAAGTCCTAGGAAGCTTCTAGTATTTGCCAAGAGGACGGAGTTATTTTATAACATAAGTGCTGGTTTTTGATAGGGTTTTTCAGTTTGGTCGTTAAAACAAAAAATGTGGTAACACTGCGAACCCAATCAGTCTATGTGAGGTCCTTACGAACCGGCCAGTTCAACCTAACCTAACCTAATCTACTAAAATCTTTATCACAGTTTACTATCTAAGGGACTATAATAGCATACAGGTTAAACTTAAAGTTATATCACAGGTAAGTATCTAAGCCTAAATCACAGGTGAGTATCTATATCTATATCACAGCTTTGCAGGTTAATAAAAAGGGCGTAAATAAATAAATAAGTATATAAATTAGTCAATAGATAGGCAAATAAATCAATAAATAATTACAAAAAAAAAAAAAATAATAATTAAATAATTAATAAATGTTAAAATAATAAAAAAAATATTTAAATATAAATATAACAAGTAAGGAACGTTAGTTCGGGTGTAACCGAACATTACATACTCAGCTGAGAGCTATAGAGACAAAATAAGGGAAAACCACCATGTAGGAAAATGAATCTAGGGTAACCTTGCAATGTGTTTGTGTGACATGTGTATCAAATGGGAGGTTTAAAGAGTATTTTAAGAGGGAGTGGGCCATAGTTCTATAAGTGGACGCCATTTAGGGATATCGCCATAAAGGTGGTCCAGGGCTGACTCTAGAATTTGTTTGTACGATATGGGTATCAAATGAAAGGTGTTAATGAATATTTTAAAAGGGAGTGGGCCTTAGTTCTATAGGTGAACGCCTTTTCGAGATATCGTTATAAAGGTGGACAAGGGTTGACTTTAGAATGCGTTTGTACAATATGGTGTAATGGTGGACCAGGGGTGACTCTAGAATTTGTTTATACGATATGGGTATCAAACGAAAGGTGATAATGGATATTTTAAAGGGAGTGGACCATAGTTCTATAGGTGGACGCCATTTAGGGATATCGTCATAAAGGTGGACAGGGGTGACTCTAGAATTTGTATGTACGATATGGGTATCAAGTGAAAAGTGCTAATGAGTATTTCAAAAGCGCATGGGCCTTAGTTCTATAGGTGGACGCCTTTTCGAGATATCGCCATAAAGGTGGACCAGGGGTGACTCTAGAATTTGTTTGTACGATATGGGTATCAAATGAAAGGTGCTAATGAGTCTTTTAAAAGGGGGTGAGCCTTAGTACTATAGGTGGACGCCTTTTCGTGATATCGCCATAAAGGTGGACCAGGGGTGTCTTTAGAATGCGTTCGTACAATATTGGTATCAAACGAAAGGTGTTAATGAGTATTTTAAAAGGCAGTGGGCCTTAGTTCTGTGGGTGAACGACATTTCGAGATATCGCCATAAAGGTGGACCTAGGGGTGACTCTAGAATTTGTTTGTACGATATGGGTATCAAATGAAAGGTGCTAATGAGTATTTTAAAAGGTAGTGGGCCTTAGTTCTATAGTTGGACGCCTTTTCCAGATATCGCCATAAAGGTGGACCAGGGGTGACTCTATAATGTGTTTGTACGATATGGGTATCAAATTAAAGGTATTAATGAGGGTTTTAAAAGGGAGTGGTGGTAGTTGTATATGTGAAGGCGAAGGTTGACCCAGAACATCATCTCTCGGGTACCGCTAATTTATTTATATATGTAATAAACGAACAGTCGTATTCTTGCCAAATTCCAAGGGCTTTTGATTTCGCCCTGTAGAACTTTTTCATTTTCTTCTACTTAATATGGTATGTGTCACACCCATTTTACAAGGTTTTTTTCTAAAGTTATATTTTGCGTCAATAAACCAATCCAACTACCATGTTTCATCCCTTTTTTTGTATTTGGTATAGGATTATGGCATTTTTTTACTTTTTCGCAATTTTCGAAATCGAAAAAGTGGGCGTGGTCATAGTCGGATTTCGGCCATTTTCTACACCAATACAAAGTGAGTTCAGATAAGCACGCGAACTGAGTTTAGTAAAGATAGATCGATTTTTGCTCAAGTTATCGTGTTAACGGCCGAGCGGAAGGACAGACGGTCGACTGTGTATAAAAACTGGACGTGGCTTCAACCGATTCCGCCCTTTTTCACAGGAAACAATTACCGTTATAGAATCTAAGCCCCTACCAAATTTCACAAGGATTGGTAAATTTTTGTTCGACTTATGGCATTAAAAGTATCCTAGACAAATTAAATGAAAAAGGGCGCAGCCACGCCCATTTTGATATTTTCTTTTATTTTTGTATTTTTTTTCACCTTCTCATTACTGGAGTTGAATGTTGACATAATTTACTTATATACTGCAAAGATATTAAGTTTTTTTTTAAAATTTGCATTTAATATTTGTTTTTAAAGTGGGCGTGGTCGTTCTCCGATTTTACTAATTTTTATTAAGCATATATATAGTAATAGGAGTAACGTTCCTACCAAATTTCATCATGATATCTTCAACGACTGCCAAACTACAGCTTGCAAAACTTTTAAATTACCTTCTTTTAAAAGTGGGCGGTGCCACGCCCATTGTCCAAAATTGTACTAATTTTCTATTCTGCGACATAAGTTCAACTCACCTACCAAGTTTCATCGCTTTATCCGTCTTTGGTAATGAATTATCGCACTTTTTGTGTTTTTCGATATCGAAAAAGTGGGCGTGGTTATAGTCCGATTTCGTTCATTTTAAATAGCGATCTGAGATTAGTGCCCGGGAACCTATATACCAAATTTCATCAAGATACCTCAAAACTTACTCAAGTTATCGTGTTAACGGACGGACGGACGGACATGGCTCAATCAAATTTTTTTTCGATACTGATGATTTTGATATATGGAAGTCTATATCTATCTCCATTCCTTTATACCTGTACAACCAACCGTTATCCAATCAAAGTTATTATACTCTGTGAGCTCTGCCCAACTGAGTATAATTACAGGGGTAAAAATAAAGGGTATAAATGATTGTCAACATGTTTCTGCACCATCAAGTCAAGACTTTACGACATAAAGCATGCAAAACTTCTACACAACCCACAGGCAACATATAACAGAACTACATGCAACACAGATTTATGCAACAAAAATATCTTTAGCGTGGTATACGCCGATTTTCTTGCCACTGGTATCGCCGAGTTCATACATTGAATTTCCAATAGCTTTCAGGACTACACACTTAACTTGCTTTGTGGCAAGTTTAGCGTTGTAGTTTTCAATCTTCGAACTCTGCTTGAAATTTTGGCGGTATACCACTTGTCCGGTTCGGTATTTCACATCTTTGCTACGGGTATTATAAAACGTTTTATTTCGCTCATATGCTAGTTTGAGTTCCTTCAGTATAGAGTCCCTAATACTTTGTAGCCTATCTGCTTTAGCATCTATCTGCAAATCTACCTCTTTAACTGCACCCAATTTGCGGCATATTTCGTATGATGCCCCATGTTGCATCATGGGCATGGCAAACGTGGTATAGTATGGGGAGCAGTTAATCGACGTGTGTACCACACTGCGAAGGGCAAAGGCCGCATCGCTGATACACCTATCCCAGTTCTTTTGATTATCTTTAATGAAGGACCGCACTATTTGGAGCACAGACCGGTTGACCCTCTCCGCTGCATTTTCTTGAGGAGAATAAAAAGCAGTTCTTATATGTTTAACTCCATACTTATCTAAAAGTTTATCAAACATGTCGTAGACAAATTGTCTCCCATTATCGGAATGAACGTATTCCGGGACCCCAAAAATGTGAAATACTTCTTTTTCTAAAAATCTACAAACATCTATAGACGTGGCTTAACGCATGGGTTTTAAAAAGACAAACTTGGAAAAATGGTCAAGGCACACAAACACATAAATATTACCATCACCAGTACGTGGGTATGGACCCATAAAGTCGATAAAAAAACGTTGGAAAGGTCTTTCGGTTACGTGTTGCTTTCTCATGGGTGATCTATGAAACACGTTTTGGGTTTTGTTTCCCCTGCAAACTTCGCATTCTTTAAGGAAGGTTTGTACATCGGTTATCATGCCAGGCCAATAGTACTTTTCGCGTATTTGGGCTAAGGTTTTGTGGATGCCCCCGTGTCCGGCCCAAGGTGAGCTGTAGGAAGATTCCACCAACCCTGCGCCCAACTCCGACGGTACCCAGAATTTCCAAGCTTGGCCCTGCTGAAGATCGTCCCCCCGGTAAAACTGAGCCCGTTTATATACGTAACCGTCCGACACGCACAGTTCTGGAAGTTTGTTTTCTGTAACGGTTTTTCTAAGTTCGTCATACTCTTCAGTTTTAAAGTAGTCCGAGTCCAAGTCAATGTCCATTAGTCTGTCTGTTGATAGCTGCATTGCCTCCATGTGCGCTCGGGACAGCGTATCGGGTACAACATTGAGTGCTCCTTTTCTGTGCTCGATTTGAAATTCGTACGCATGAATTTTTAAACTCCACCGCGCGAGTCTTCCTGACAGGTCCTTTTGGTTCATCAACCATTTGAGACCCGCGTGGTCGGTTATGATGGCGAATTCTTCGATCCCAATTTGTTTGTCGTTTTTCGTAAAGACAGGGATGCCGAAAAAACTGGGCGTTCTCGAGGTGGAGGTGTACTTATTGCAGCCCCACGCAAGTATAATGCTTCCCTAATTCAGCTGGATAATAACGATTCGCTACTTGACCAACTCTGTGTTAAAGTTAGTGGCTCTACGTACTCCGGCTCTCTATTCTTGATGGCATCTTATATTCCGCCGAATAGTTCTGAAGATCTTTATAAAGCTCATGCTGACAATATTTCATCTGTAGTTCTTAATAAGCTTGGTGATAACCATATATGTATTTTAGGTGACTTTAATCTAAGTCATGTCACTTGGTCTCAGGGTTTCTGTGGTTCGGGCCTCATGCCAAATAATATATTGAAGTCCTATGAGACTTATTTTATAGATAACATGCTAAGCTTAAACTTGCTGCAAATCAATAACTTCACTAACAGGCTTGACAGAATATTAGATCTTATATTCCTCAGTGATAATATTAATTTTAACATTTCCGAATGCCATGCACAATTTGCTCCGTCGGATATGCATCACACTACTATTGTTCTTAAACTTGAGTTTTATGTGTTTTGTGTACCCTCTGTAAATGATGATATCGCTTTTAATTTTGCACGGCGTGACATGTCTATACTTAACCATGTTTTCTCGGAAATTAACTGGGTTGATCTTTTTTCCTCCTCAGATGTTAGCATTTGCTATGAGATATTTAGATCAACGCTTTTTAACCTATGTTTCAGGCATGTTCCAGTCTTTAAGAAAAAACCGTATAAATTACCTTGGTATACTAAGGGTTTAAAAAAATTGAAGAATTTGCGAAACAAATACTACAAAAAGTTTAGTCAGACCAAGAATCTGTTCTTTTACGAGAAGTATCAGCAGTACCTAAAGAGTTTAACTGCTTGGATAAGTTTCTTTACAAAAACTATATTCTTAGCTTTGAGACTAATATTAAGTCCAATCCAAAAACATTTTGGAGTTTTATTAAATCTAAAAGGACCTGCTCCTCGGTTCCTGCTTCTGTCTTTTACCAAGATAATGTAGCTACAAATCCTAATGCGGTAGTGAACCTGTTTGCGGACTATTTTAGTGCCAATTTTGCATCCTATGATGATGCCCCTTCTTTCGACTTTGCATCGATAACTCCTATCTACAAATCAGGAAATAAGAATGATGTCTGTAACTACAGACCTATATCAAAGCTCACTACTGTTTCGAAGTTATTTCAATGTGTTGTAAAAGACAAGTTTTACTTTTCAGTGAAGAGCCTAATTTGTGCCAAACAGCATGGTTTTGTTGCGGGACGTTCGACGGTAACCAATCTAGTGGAGTTTAGTGAGTATTGTATATCTGCTTTTGCATCTGGATACCAGGTGGATTGTATTTATACTGACTTCTCCAAAGCCTTCGATAAGGTATCACATGAGATCCTTATTCATAAACTTTCCTGTCTTGGTTTTCACACAAATTTTCTGCAGTGGCTAAAATCTTATTTAATTAACAGATGGTGTATTGTCTGCATTGATGGTGTATCATCCGATCCATACCTTGCAACTTCCGGCGTTCCGCAGGGCAGTATTCTTGGACCCTTGCTCTTTGTCCTGTTCATCAACGACATCAGCACTTGCTTTTCGTATGCTAGGTTTCTCTTGTACGCTGATGATCTTAAAGTTTTCTCCATTATAAAGTCTTCGCGTGATATGTTCGAACTTCAGTGTGAAATTAATAATCTCTATTCCTGGTGCGTTAGATCGCACCTTTCATTAAATATTAATAAATGCTTTCACGTAACTTACTCTAAATTGCGCTTTAAGTTTAATAGTTCATATACCATTGATAACAAACCACTGCAGGCTGTTGATAAAATCAAGGACCTTGGTGTGGTTTATGATACCAAATTTTCTTTCAACAGCCATGTAAACTTTATCATAGCCAAATCGCATACAATGCTTGATTTTATTCGGCGTAATAGTGCAGAGTTCTCTGACCCGTATACACTCAAATTGCTCTACAATTCATTTGTACGATCTCATCTCGAGTATGCCACTATCATTTGGCGACCGTTCCAACAGTTTGCAATTAATAGGATTGAGAGAGTTCAAAAATTTTTCTTAAATACTGTCTGCGGTCACTTAGATTTACTAGCCCTCTTCCCTCATATAATGCACGTTTACTTCTTTTAAATCTTAAAACTTTAGAAGCGAGAAGGTCTATTATTTCTTTGACCTTTTTATATTGCATCATCCATGAGGATACAGATTGTGCTGCTCTTCTTGAGAAAATTAATTTTAATGTTCCAAGAAGAGAACTTAGAAGCGTTAACCCTTTTTATGGCATTAATAGTAGAACTAATTATGCGAGAAATGCCCCAATTACCCGCGCTATGAATGAATTTAATAAGATCTCAAGAACGTTTTTATTAATTTATTAAAGTGTGTTTTTTAGTTATCAATTCTTTTATATTAGTCTGTAAGTGCTAGTTTTTCACTGACTTGTTAACTTTTTGTATTTCTTAATTGTAGTCAGTTTTTTAATTGTATGAAAATTGTTAGTAGCCTGTAAGAATTTTGTTAATAATATGCTGTAAGTTTTTTCATTGGTAGTCTGTAAGAACATGTGTTCATAGACTTAATAAATAAATAAATGGTAAATGGTAAATAAATGGTAAATGGTAAACCTTCGACGTACGGCCTAAATCTTTTCACACTTGTCACCGTAGCCTAGCACTCAAGCTCGATGATACTATAATTACGCTGCGCTTTGTTTAGTTTGACGGAAATGTAAGCTATGGGTCGCTCGTTGTTCTCGTCGTCTAACTTAAAGGGTACCCCGGCCACTCCGTCTGTCGAAGTATCGCGCTGGATGTAAAAGCGTTTGTCAAAGTCAGGGTGTACCAGTACAGGAGCGGAAATCAAGCTCTCTTTTAGTCGCTCAAACGACTTTCTTACTTCTTCTGTCATCGTAAATCTTTTGATTTTTTCTTTTGTGAGACAGTCGTGCAGTGGCGCTGCAATGGTTGCGTAGTTTTGGATAAAACGGCCGTACCAGCCTGACATCCCTAGGAACCGTCGGATCTGTTTTGGCGTTTTTGGTTCGGGGAATCCCTCACAGCCGCAAACTTGTTCGCATTGGTTCGGATGCATCCATCGCCCACTACATAACCTAGGTACCTAACTTCCCTGAAACAAAACTTGCGTTTCTCGACATTTATGGTAAGGTTGGCATCACGTATACACTTAGCTACCTTTTCCAACAAACATAAATGAGACGAAAAATCTACAGAATAAACTAACAAATCGCATAATACACAAAAACACACTGGCACTATAATTGCTGTCTTCTCTCGAGACTTCTTCTCCATTGGTATTTTCCAAAAGGCATATTTTAAGTCGATGGCCGAAATGAACCTGGCATTTTGGAGTCGGCTGAGAATCCCATCAATGTTTGGAAGGGGATAAGCGTCCTTTATAGTTCGCTCATTCACCTTCCTCGCATCGAGACAGAGACACTTCTTTTCACCCTTTATCACAAGCGATACCGGAGAGCTCCAACGGCTATTGCTCTCCTCAATCGCCCCTAGACACAACATGCGGTCTAGCTCTTGAAAAAGAAGTTTTTGTAGCGCCGGTGATATCGGATAGTGCCTCTGTTTCACGGGGAGATTCTCATCCGAGACCTCAATCACGTGTTCTCCCACGTTGGTTTTCCCCAACCCCAATACAGCAAAGGATGGGAAGTGCGCTTTGACCCTTTCTAAGGCAATACTTTGCTCTTTCGTGAGGACATGTTGCACGGCATCAAACGACAAATCGCCCTCAGCGGGTTCCAATTCCGCAACGGCAGTGCGAGTTGAACGCACCATCTTTCCTCGTCTAACAACATCCAGGTCAAAAGTCTGCCAAAAGTCTACCCCTAAATAAACTTCCTGTTGGAGGGCTGGCACGATTAGGAATTCCAAATTCTTAATTTCTCCTTCCCATAAGACAAGCAGAGTGATAGAACCTACTACCGGGGTTTCACCGCCGTTTGCTGTACGAATATTTTGATTAACTAACTTAATGATGCTATCCACTCTGCCTTGTATCAAATTTTCAAAATGTTTTCCTAAACAATTCGCGCCAGCCCCCGAATCCAACAGATCTAGAACATCCTTGCTTCCGATCTTGGTTCGCGCGAAGAAACGATTGTCTCCCTTAAGGGTTACAATAGCGGGACTATTTTGTGGTAAATTCGCTTCATAATCTTCCTCTTTTCGCGCATCCTCTTTATTTTCTGGTAATTCCTCTTCTTCCTTGTGGAAATCTCCTCAAAAAATATCCGATGTCTAGCTTCCTCGTATTCCACTTCCCTCTGGTGTAGACTTTTTGGCTCGGCTTTCGCCATATATACCTTTTCAACACACACGCTGTCGTCCGCCCTTTTTAAAATTTTGAAGCTGGGTCGGTCTCCGGGTAGTCTAACCCATGGCGAGAGCCCGCGGCAATCTCCGCCAGTTGGGAGTTTCTCTTAAAAATAAAAATAAATGTAAGGCGCGATAACCTCCGAAGAGATCTAAGGCCGAGCTTCTCTTCCAATATGCGTCGTGCTCATCTTGATTTTCCCTACAAATTGGCCGGACGGGACCTACATGTTTTATGCCGACTCCGAACGGCATCCGCAAGGGAGATGAGTTTTCACTGAGAGCTTTTCACGGCAGAAATACACCCGGAGCGTTTGCCAAACACTGCCGAGGGGAGACCCCGCTTAGAAAAATTTTCTTCTAATTGAAAAACCTTATTTCTAAAATTTCGATGTTGCTTTGCCCGGGGTGTGAACCTGGGGCATACGGTGTGGTAGGCGGAGCACGCTACCATCACACCACGGTGGCCGGAGTTTCTCTTACCCGCTTTATAAACACAAAACGACATATCACCCCCACACGCAAAACATACCATATCATGAAAGGACGATTTACAACGATTATCTCTTTTCAAATCGGACGGAGTCTTAACGAAAAAGTCACCAAGAATTCCACACGAAAAACATAACATGAGGTGAAAAGGGGACGCACAAAATGAATTGGTGGTGGGTTTGCGTTGGCTCGCAGCTCCAGGTATTGGGTGATACGACTGTTGGTTTGGCCCCCTCGGTTTGGCCGGATTTGAGATCGCCTCCATGGGTTGCCAGATGTAACTTCGGGATATTGCAGCTCGTTGACCGGTTTGGGATGGGTCCGGTTCTCCTTTACGTTCTGCTTTGAGCTCAAAATACCCGAACTCGGGTTCGTCGGCGTGATCTTCAAGAACTTGCCAGTACCACTTCAAGGCAGAGCCCGTTACGAGGTAGTGGAAATCGGTGAAGAGCTGAAAGTGGGATATGTTGTGTTGTTGCCTCAACTTTTCAATTCTAAAAATGAAGCCCTCCACCGTAGTTCCTTTACTCGTCACGTCAAACTTCACATGCCACTTATCCAGGTCCAACTTCTTCTATCTCGGGGGGCCCTGGGTGTTCCTCTCGCTTCCTGAAACCCCCCTTGCTGCGCCAGTTCGCTAGGCTCTGGTGTAGACGCGCGCTCAGACCGGTGCCCTAACGGTTGTGCCGAGTTATCCATATCAGCGACGCGGTTGCTGAGGTTCGACACGTTATCTCGGATATGGAGGACCTCGTTCATATATTGTGCCATCACCTGTTTTTGCTGTGCCACCATGAACTGGCTTAACTGCTCGATGTTGGCGGCTGTGGAAATAGGTCTGCTTCTCCGGGGTTCCGCTGCCCCAGCACCCGCGTTCGCTGGTGGCTCATTCCTCCTAGGGACTGCCCCACCAACAGCACCAGACTCCTCCGTATCGCATATTTCGAACAGTTGGTCTATTCTCCTCGAAAAACTCAAGCTGTTGTCCCCTCACTAAAATAAATGCTGTCCGATCTTCTAATAGTAACCGGACGAATCACCTCCTCCCGACTAGTTGACCTAAAGACCCGCGAAGTGCACCTGTTGAAAAAGTCCGTTGGCAAAATATCTAGGGGATGGGGTACGCCCGTGTCGATCTGCGTAAAGATCGATCCGACCACCTGGTTTTGCAGCGCTCTGCTCACACCCCTTGTGACCCTCTGGTTCTTGTTGAATAACCCCAATCCACCAGTAACTCGTTCCGTTGCGTCTTCCTCCTCCATACACGACAACACTCGCACAGGAAAGGAAAACTTTCTTGACCTATGGGGATTAAGTCGCCAAGTTTTAAGAATCGAATAAAAAAACCAAAAATTAAAATACTAAAGGGGAACTAAAATTTGCAATATTGACAAATCCGACAAATTAAAAAATATATAAATAATAAAAAAACTGAAAATAATAATATGATTACATAAATAATCGCCGATCCGACAACAATTTGGTTGCGTCGAATCATCAAATTAACACGCTTTTATGCAGCTATAAAAATATATTATAACATAAAAGTATTTGACGATAAAAGGGTATGACGCTCTATATTTACTAAAAAAAAAAAAATATGGTTACGGGGTAACAGGTTCAAAATTCAACTCTTAAGCGATGGTTATTTTGAAATTGATTCAAAAATAATATTAATACCAAAAACAATAAAAAAAAATCTAAATTAATTCAATCTACGACGCCGCGGTAAAAAAATAAAAAATTCCAAATAAATATGTATACACGTATGTATATGGAAAGAGTACACAATACACGTATGTTTTAATGTGTGAGATATGTATATATATGTATAAATCTCGATGTATCTTTGTTATTCGATGTCGTTTTTGTAATGCTAATCAGATTTTAAGTTTTAATCAGAACAGAATATGCTTGGTGTGTGTTGGTGTTGCACTTCGGCAAGGTCATGGTGAATGTGAGCTTTCCGTCTGTTATTGGTCTAAGTCCTAGTGAACTAAGTTCCCCAAATACGTCCCTTTATTCAGTGTGGCACTACAAGCCTATAAGCTCGGGCCTCAAGCTTGGTTACCACACTGCTTCAAATCGCCTTCGCCTAGGCTGACTGCAAACCTCACGTACACGCAGTGCTGGACTACGTACACGGTAGCTTAAACAGTCACCTACACGCTACAACATCTATTTGTCAATATACTTGCCTTACCGCAGAATACCACTTATGCACGCGTTGCAGCTTTCAAAAGGAACTTCTACGGTAAGGCGAGTATCCCCCCTTGTGTTTGTTGTAGTGGCACATATCGCGTCGGACGGATCCAAGCGATGTTGCCCCTGCAACGGTCTCACTCCTGTCAGAGAACTAAAACTGAAATTGAAAGAAGGCTAAAAGTTATAAATCTAAACATCAGATAGCGTTAAGAAACCATTTATGGGAAAAAGGGTATAGGAAAGAAAGGAAAAGTTATGAAAAAAGAGAAAAAAAATTATTTTGGAAAAATAAAAAAAAAGATTTAAGGAATGCAAAAATAAAACAAAATAAAGATGGAACTGAAATTGTGAAAAAAAAAAATTGAAATTGAAAATTGGGCTATTCCGTTGGGCGCCATTTTTGTGTAACTGGCCCTTGGGGTAAGGCGGAGATGGCATTTGGCATGCTGGCGAGCCCTGCTAGGGAGAAATAAATAAAAATGAGTGCAACAAAAAAAGTTCTTAATAATTAGAAACCGAGTCCTAGCTATCAGGGCGCTACAACTTCATGTCGAAATTCGAAATAAAATTTACCAAAAGATTTTCAATAATAAACTTAAATTAAGAAAATAGAAATTAGAATTACAACTAAATTACTCACTCAAGGGGAAATAATAATTGAGAATATTAAAAAATAGCAAAACTAAATTTAGAAGATCGGTTAATTAACCCAATTAAATTCAAACAGCTCTAAGGCTCTAACAAAGATATTTCCAGGTAGCAAACAAAAAAAAAAACAAATGCTGCCACGGCGCTAACTGCTCTCCTTCCTCGCGGTTGCTTTCCTCCTCCAAGTGGTTGTATCTGCAGCTATGCTCCAATCTATGATTGCGGTGCCAGGACAGGAGCGACAAGATGCCCCTCTAATCCTTCGACGTATGGCCTGGCACCGTCCGTATGTTTCCTCTGCCCTTGGTATATTCGTTACTACCCCTCTTTTGTGTATGTTTGTGACTCTAGATGGTGGTGAAAATGTGGCAGGCTTCTTGCGAATAAATACTACCCCGCTATTGTGTGTATTTGTGACTGTGCGCTGTGCGTAAGCATTAAATGATGGTGGCTTGCGTGGCAAGTTTTAAACTTCTGCGCCGCAACCTAAAGGTACAAAGAGACAAAATTTTAGGGACTAAGGTCTTGCTAGAAATGAAAGGATACATTAGGGTGCACGTGAACTTATTAAATTTATTGAATTTTATCTAGTTATGTTAATTTATTTATTTAGGTATTTGCTTTTATCTATTTATTTCATTTTACCTATTTATGTCATTTTATTTATTCACTTGGTTTTATTTATTTTACTTAATTTTATCTATTCTATTTTTATTAAATATCTGACTTTATTTATTTATGTATATAATTTTCGTTATTTTAGTTAAAAAAAAATAAATAAATAAATGTAAGGCGTGATAACCTCCGAAGAGATCTAAGGCCGAGCTTCTCTTCCAATTTGCGTCGTGTTCCTCTTGATTTTTCCCTACAAATTGGCCGGACGGGACCTACAAGTTTTATGCCGACTCCGAACGGCATCTGCAAGGCAGATGAGTTTTCACTGAGAGCTTTTCATGGCAGAAATACAATCGGAGCGCTTGCCAGACACTGCCGAGGGGCGACCCCGCTTAGAAAAATTTTCTTCTAATTGAAAAATCTTATTTCTAAAATTTTGATGTTGCTTTGCCCGGGAGTTGAACCCAGGGCATACAGTGTGATAGGCGGAGCACGCTACCATCACACCACGGTAGTTTTATATTTTATTTTATTTTGTAATTTTAGTTAATTTATTTTAATTTTATTTTATTTTTAACTTCCAATATTTTATTTAATTCTATTACTTAATTTTATCATTGTATATAATTTTATTTATTTTACTAAATTTTATTGACTTTAGGTATATAATGTGATTTAAGTTAAATTTTCATTTTTTAATATTTTTCATTTATATTCACTATAAGTCCACATGCACCATGGACTGGGGAAAGAGGTTTCACTGAACTCACCTGGATAGAGTACAGGGCACAGATTTTTTAATGTGCCGGTGGGCTAGCGACAGTTAGCGACAACCGCAAACCGAAACTTATTTCTATTTTGTTTGTTTAAAAAGGAAACTAGCCCTTTAAAACTTTTAGGCAGATTCTGCACTCACTGATATATGCCCCGTCATCGTTTGGCGGTCGTACCCCATAGATCGAAAGCCCTTCTTTCTCACCACTTTCACTCAAGAACGAAATGCACCAATACACATCACAATCTCATTTTGGTGGGTAACGACAGACACAAACTTTCACGATACTAATTTCACCCACACTAACAGATACATATTCATACATCTAAATCACTTCACTTACACAAATAAGGGTAACTCCGCTGCTGATAACGCACAGATACAGCGGTGTTCGGCCTTTTGCAATGTTGCATTGACCCACAGGCTGCCGCTACAATGTGTTGCAGGTTTTTCACCAAAAACCTGTTGCAAGTTTTTTCCAATATGCGTTGCAGGATTTTACCTCGTTTTGGATAAGCGGGTTGTAGGTTTCTAGAAATGTCAGGAAAGCGTCGTAATATTGACGCAGTTTCTATATATTGCTAAACGTTACACATTGAAAGATGCGTTGTGGGTTTTCCCATATAAAAATTTATTTTTATTATTTTAAACGACTTAGATGCACAAAAGTGAACCACATGGTATAAACGTGTGAAAAATTATGTATATGCATTTTAGATTAACTGAAACATCAGCTGACGCAGGGTTGTTTTTTACTGAAGCGTAACGGCGTAATTAATTGACGTATTTAACGTAAGGGCGAGTTTTGCTGATCCATTACATCACCCTCCTTTGGAAAAGAAGAAGTTAGCAGGGTGATCAGTTATGCCGGCTTCTTCTTGACCAAATTTGAGTAAAAATTTTTATTCATTTTATCCTGTTTGTCGTATTTAATACAGTACAGTTCTTTTGTTTGTTTTTAATGAATTTTTGTACTATTACTTAGAGCATTTTTTTTTTTGTTGCATTAATTTCTAATTTTCCTTGGGAATTTCCTTGTTTTTCTTTTTGTTACAATAGGGATAAAAACTTATAATATAGTTTTGATTTTTGTTTTTTTTTTGTACTTATGTATAAGGTCATTTAATAGGTAATGTATGAAATTTGCATGTAGGTAGAAATGAATATGGGGAAAGCTTTCAATTCGAAACCTTGTTTTTTTTTGTGTTTTTTGCATGACGTATGAACGTATAGTATACAATCAAAATTCGGTTTTATGGTACTTTTTGTAATCTATTTTTGTGAATTGTTTTTGACTTTTTAGTTTCTTTGTCATAAATTGTTACATTTACGCCATCCACTTGTTTAACTAGATATGGACCCTCGTAAATTCCTGCGTGTTTACCGCGCGGTTCTTTTCGTATTAGGACCATATCGTTTATTTCAATGTATGAAGGACGTATATTCCTGTCGTAATACAATTTATTGCGTTCTTTATGTTTATTTATGAGCTCTTTTGTTAAAACATGGAATTTTTGCATGCTGTACCTTGCTTCTTTTGCGTAATCCTCAACATTATACATTGGATTAATGATTTCTTTCTTTAGCTCTGTGGTATTACCGCAATACAAGATATTTGTAAATATGTACATGCCAGAATAGGTCTACCTTGAAATACATAAAAAAAGGAATTTCACTTTCGAACACACACAAATTACTCATAGCGACACAGTCATAGCGGCATAGCTAAGTTACATTGAACCCAGCGGGGAGCCATATCCATTTACAGTTGCTTAACCCATAAACATAACTGATTGACAGCGTCGGTTTGTCGGTGCGACTGACCAAACATTATTACATAGTTAGGTAATAAGAATATTGCACTGAATAGGTATATAGAAATAGAATGTAGTTATTTTTAGTGTGTAAGTATTATACAAAAATATTGTAATAGTGTTGTAAGAAAAATTCGTATAAAAAGGGAAAGCGTTTGTTACCAAAGATTAATCTGATGTCTGCGCTGAACATTAGCGCCAGCAAAAATCCTTTTGTTTTAATTCGACAACTTTACATGGCGACCCTGCCAGTCTAGATCAATACTTGGCAAAACTGCTAAAGATCTAGCTGGTCAGAGGAACCCGTCAGCTCGCGACAATTAAGTTTCTCGCGTACCGTTAAATAAAACAAGTAGGACTCCCCTTCGATCCTGCCAACTCAAAAAAAAAAAAAAAACACGCACAAATGAGATTGGATTTTTTGTAAAAAGAAGTGAAGAAATTCACCAGAGGAAAAATTGAGTACTACCCTAAATAAAAATCACTATGATGCATAGCAGCAAGCGAGCATAAAGAAGTGGCATACGATTAAGGATTGATGACCAACAACAACATAAATTTGCAGAAAGCGAGCATAGGCAAAGTAGAATAAAATATAGCAGCAAAAACAGTACGGGCAATATCTTCACAATTGATGTCTGTTGGCGGCGTGACGCAAAACGAGCAACAACATAGGTATAAAACTTAGAATAACTTGAGCGGCCCTGTGACGCTTAACCATTGGCAAAATTTATATTTGTGCCTAGGATTTTTTTTGTACAATAGGAGATATTAGAAATAATGTAAACAAAATATATATATATATATATGTAAAGACTTAAAGAAAAAAAAAGAGTTAATTAAACGTAAAATAAATAAAAATTCAATATTTAAGTAAATTGGAATGCTTAGGGCGTTTTCGTAAAGCTTTTTAAATACCCTGCTAACTCTCGTACAATAAATAAAAATACCACGAAAAAGCCAGAAATTATAATTAAACACTTAAACACAATCGTAGAATCCCTAAATAATATAGGACCGTTAATCAATAAGGTAAATAATATACTCACTAAAGAACACCAAACCGAAGCTTACCAATTATTTTCTCACGTACGTGACAAATTAGTATCCTCATTAGCGAGATACAACATAGAAATACCCATACTAACTACTATAGAGGAAAATCTTCAAGTTGATTTTAGCTCAGTTCTAACCGAATCTTCAGGAAACCGCACCCCTTCACCAACATTAAGTCAAAATTCATCTGTGGAAGAACATAAACCACTAAATATCCCACACATAAACGTTACAATGGCACAAACAGTAGTAGAATTTATCAAAACTGCTTCATCAGTGCTGCCAGAGCTTGATAGCAAGCCTGACAATTTGCACAGTTTCTTAGATGCCCTTGATATTCTAGACCAAATCAAGCTTAGTCATAAAGCCTTAGCGATAACCATGATAAAGACCAAGCTAAAAGGCGTGGCAAGAAATTTCATAAGTAACGAGAATACAATCACACAAATAAAACTAAAATTAAAAACTGCAATAGCAAAACTGCAAACCAATACACTGAGGAGATAGAACAGATAACTAGATCATTGTAGGGAGCCTATATCTCGGACGGATTAAACCCAGACTTGGCAACGAGATATGCTACCCAAGCAGCAGTCAAAGCTATGTGTAAGAACTGCTCCAATGATAAAGTGAAAATGATTATGCAGGCGGGAACGTTCACAACAATGAACGACGAAATTTCAAAGTTCACAAACAGCTAGGGTGGCTTTCCGTAATTCGATATCGATCAAGAACGAGTATAATCGTTTTCGCTTTCCGTAACACAAATTGTCGACGCGTCGTATCGAACGTTCGATACAAACTGTTCGATACCAAATTAAGTGTCGAATTGCCTTTTTGAAAGTTATAATTTTATGCTTTGGTGATTATTTAGGGAATAATTTTTTCTTCAGAAATTAAGAAACAAGAGCTATTTATAAAAGAATATTTTCTGGTAGTTCCAAAAAGCTTTCTAAACACTCTTTGAAATCTGCAAACGAAAGAGATCATACCAAGGTACGGGAACTAAAATAGCATCATCGAGCGTCGATATCGACTTGAAGTGTCGAATCAACGTGTGTCGACTATCGAATTACGAAAAGCCACCCCTGCACGGAAATCACAGGCACCTCGAACACAATTTTAAATATATGGCAACAAAATCAATATCGAAGTAATTTCCGCGGAAGTTACAGAAGTAACAACTATGGGAATTACCGAGGCAGAAGATTTAGACCACAGCCGAGATACAACAATAATTCGAGAACAAATATCTAACAATGCTCAAAAAGGACCACAAACCCAAAATGACAACAGACAGTACAATCAGACGCGTAACGTGCGAAATTGTACCCAGCAGGAAAACCAAGATGTACCCAGCAGGAAAACCAAGAAACTCCACTTCAAAATCAGTAGATAGGAAAATATGTGTACTAAATCTACACTTAAATAGTTATATATCTACAAAAACATCATTAAATAACTCAATTTAAAATTTTTTAGTAGACACAGGAGCAGATATCTCCATAATTAAAAGGAATCAAGTACTTAATCATGAAAAAATAAATACAGAACAAATAACAGACTTAAAGGGCATTGGTCAGGGTAAAGCTGATTTAAAGGGTGATGACCTTCTAATTTACCATAAATTTCACGTCGTAGATGACGACTTTCCAATACCGTGTGAAGGAATAATAGGTTTAGACTTTATAAAGTAATATAATTGTATTCTAGATTACGGCAAAACAGAGGATAAACTAATCCTAAGACCATATGATTTTCCCCAAACAATCACAATATACCTAACAAATTATCTATCTGCTAACACAATTACGATCCCTGCTAGATCTGAAGCCATTAGACAGACTGATAATAAAACCATCTTCAGACGCCATCAACAATTATCTGAAGGCATTTTCATAGCGAACACAATCACAAATAAAGATCAAACTTTTGTCAGAATTATCAACACCACACATAAAAACACAACTATTCAAAATTACATAATACATACTGAAAATTGAGATAACTACAATTTATTTAAAACAAGCACACACAATAAAACGAGTAATGACACAGAAAAATTAAAAAGATTAACAAAAATTTCCCAAAATTTGTCAATTCACAATTAACTTCATTATGCCCAGAATTCATAGACATATTCGCACTAGAAACAAAACCAATTTCCTCTAATAATTTTTACAAGCAAAAACTACACATGAAAGACAACACACCGGTCTACATAAAAATTATAGATTGCCCGAGACACAAAAAGGGGAAATAAGTAAACAGGTTAATAAATTGATCGAAGATGACATTATAGAACCTTCAATATCAGAGTACAACAGTCCAATTTTACTGGTACCTAGAAAATCATTACTAGGTAATACTGTAGTAGACTACAGACAAGTAAACAAAAAATTAGCAGCGGATAAATTCCCACTTTCAAGAATTGATCATATTTTAGACCAACTTGGTAGAGCAAAATATTTTTCATGCCTAGACCTTATGTCAGGTTTTCATCAAATAGAATTACACCCAGATTCTAGAAATATAACCTCATTCATAGCATAAAATGGTACATATAGATTCAAAAGACTACGCTATGGGTTAGAAGTAGCACCAAACTCATTCCAAAGAATGATGACACTGGCATTTGCAGGCCTCAAACCATCCCAAGCATTTCTCTATATGGATGATTTATTTGTACTAGGGTGTTCAGAAAAACACATGCTGAAAAACTTAAGAGATATTTTCTCTACTTGCAGGAAGTACAACTTAAAATTACATTCAGATAAATGCCCATTTTTCAGCCAAGAGGTAACTATTTAGAACATAAATGCACAAGCGAGGGAATACTACCCGACCCAAGCAAATTTGAAACAATTCAAAACTACCCAAAACCAAAAACAGCAGATGAAGTAAAAAGATTCGTAGCGTTCTGCAATTATTACAGAAGACTCGTACCGAATTTCTCAGAACACTCAAGAAAATTAACTAGGCTTTGCAAAAAGAATGTTTTCTTCGACTGGACAGAAGAATGTCAAAAAGCTTTTGTCTACTTAAAGGAAGCATAAATCAGCCCAAAACTTTCGCAATACGCCGACTTCAATAAAGAATTCTGCATAACAACAGACGCTAGTGGGAATGCTTGCGGAGCAGTCCTTAGCCAAGAACACGATGGCAAACAGTTACCAATTGCTTACGCTTCTAGATCCTTTACAAAAGTCGAAACAAACAAAGCTACAATAGAAAAAGAACTAGCAGCAATCCATTAACCGTCTTCAGACCATATGTTTATGGCAGAAAATTCATAATTAAAACCTACCATCGCCCTTTAACATACCTTTTCTTGATGAAGAGTCCTTCATCTAAGTTAACACGAGTAAGACTCGATTTAGAAGAATATGGTATCGAAGTGGAGTACATTGCCGGAAAAGAAAACCACGTCGCGGACGCATTGTCTTGCATTAATATTACAAACTTAAAAGAAATGTCAGTGGAAGCATGCAAAATAATGAAAGTCACAACTATATCAACAGCTAAGAATATAAAAAATAATGTTAAAATTAAAGAAAGTCACACTGAGAACCCTAAAATATATGAAGCGCTAAATAAATTTGAAGTAAAAAGACTAGTCGAGCTCGTTTTCAATCCTTCGAAATTCTATTTCAAAAAAGGAAAGAAAATTTGTAGCGATTTTGATACAAGCAACCTAATTGTTGAGGATAAGATTGACTTAGGACAATTCTTTACCAGGCTCGAAAAAGAAGCCGGCAATTTAGGCCTTATACGAATACAGTTGTCCTTAGGGAACAAATTATTTAAAAGAAATTATACTGCAGTAGAAAAATTTATTGAAATTGGAAACAAGGTTCTCAAAACACTAAAAATTGCATTAACCCCAGAGGTTATATACGTGACTAATCCCGGAAAAATTAAAGAAATTCTGCAAAAATATCATGTCGATCCTATTAGAGGTGGCCACCCAGGAATAAATCGCATGAAAAATAAGATCAAGCAGAAATATAGCTGGCTAACATAAAAAATGACGTAAGAAAATACGTAAAGGGCTGCATACACTGTCAGAAAAATAAAATAAATAAGCATATAAACGAGCCAATGACAATAACGGGGACACCTCCGAAGGCTTTCGATATAGTACAGATCGATACGGTCGGACCATTACCGAGATCTATAAATGAAAACGAATACGCAGTTACCATTATATGTGATCCCACCAAATATTTGGTAACAATCCCAGTCCCGAGCAAACATGCGATAAAAGTTGCTAAAGCTATACTCGAGTATTTCATTTTGATTTATTGTCCCGTGAAAACAATTCTAACAGATATGGGAATCGAATACAAAAATAACTTATTCGAGGAGCTTTGCAAAGAGAGGATTAGAGCGTAGTCATAGAACGTTTAATGAATATGTACGTTCATACATATCTAGTGACAAAGATGATTGGGATGAATACCTCAAGTATTTCGCGAACTGTTACAACACGACCCCATCGACCGTACACGGGTATTATCCTTACGAACTTATATTTGCGAAAAACCCCCGACCTACGAATTCCTAGACGAAAATAAAATAAGTCCATTTTACAATCACGAAGCTTATGACACGGAAGTTAAATATAGACTTCAAATAGCACAACAAATAGCTAGAAAATTAGTGAAAGAAGCTAAGGAAAAACAAAAAGTTAATTATGATAAAGATAGCGCCAGTAAGGAAATAAAATTAGGCGACCTAGTGATAGTTAGATAAGAATCATCTCATAAGCTAGATAATAGATACAAAGGAAATTATAAAGTAAAAAGTATAGATAGAAATAATAATTATACGTTAATACCTAATAGGATAGGAAATAGAGATAGTACAATCAAAATAAAAGAAATAATAATCCAAAAAAATAGGCTTAAACCAGTATAAAACATTCACTAGTACATAACTCATATCATCTGAAAAAAAAAGACCCCGAAACAATCGCACTACAAGCATTCCAATTCACTCAACACTATAGATATATAAGAAAGAAAATGTAAATAATAAATACTAACCCATGTTGGCATCAATTGACTGTTACTTCATAATAAATTTGGGAACATAACAGATTTTAAGTGGGTCGACCACTTAAAACTCTAATGTGTAAAACCAAATGTCAATAACACTAGATGCATAACATTATTCATAAACACAAGCACATAACCATACAAATGTACATACATATATTATACTTCCAAACAAAAAGAAAAAAAAATGTACAAACAAAAGAACAATAAAAAAAAATTTTTTTTGTCAACACAAAAAATCACACATGGCAAGAAAAGGTAAACGGATATCAAAATAAGTAAACAACGCTTCACGCTCAATATCAATTTACCGCAAGACAATAAATTACAATAGCAAACTAAAAAGCTATTAAAATTTGGTAAACTCTACATGGTCATTAAATCACTCTAAGAATCACATACAATCGTTCTCAAGTGTATGCGATTCTTTTTAAAGGTGGATGATGTGGTATTATCGCAATACAAGATATTTGTACTTATGTATATGCCAGAATAGGTCTAGCTTGAAATGCATAAGCAAATGAATTTCACTTTCGAACACACACATAGCGACACAGTCATAGCGGCATAGCTAAGTTACATTGAACCCAGCGGGGAGCCATATCCATTTACAGTTGCTTAACCCATAAACATAACTGATTGACAGCGTCGGTTTGTCGGTGCGACTGGCCAAACATTATTACATAGTTAGGTAATAAGAATATTCCACTGAATAGGTATATAGGAATAGAATTTAGTTATTTTTAGAGTGTAAGTATTGTACAAAAATATTGTAATAGTATTGTAAGAAAAATTCGTATAAAAAGGGAAAGCATTTGTTAATAAAGATTAATCTGATGTCTGCGCTGAACATAAGCGCCAGAAAAAATGCTTTTGTTTTAATTCAACAGGCATACTTTACATGGCGATCCTGCCATTGTTTTAATTTCAGTTAGTACATTCAGTTAATACTTTACAGCTCATTTGGCAAAACTGGCTTACAACCAAACGTTAGCTCAAAGAGAGTAAATTTACTATCGAAAACAGTATTGGATATTGTGTTGTGCAAGAAAGTAAAGTCCTTTAAATATGTATCCCAATCAGAAAGTGTATCGTTAAGGTATGCCCGTAGGTATTCGTTAAATACTCTATGGTTTTACGTTCAATTGATCCAACGGTTTCGTGATGATATGCTGTTGAAAAGTCATGTTTGATATTTAAAAGTTTCCTAAGTTCTGCAAGGATTTCATTTTTTATACTCGGTTCTTAAATCCGACCTGATGGAGTTCATAGGACAATATATTAAAATAAAACTTTCGAAAATTGCTGAAGCTATTGTTTTGGCGCTTTTATCTGGCACAGCTATTGTTACCAGATATTTTGTTAAATCGCATATAATGGCAACTGCGAACTTGTTACCGTATTTCGATTCTTGTAAAGGTCCAATTGTATCAATAAAAACTATATCGAGTGGTTTACTCGGCGTTGGAGTCAGTACTAAATTTTCTTTGATTTGCGGTTTGACTTGGTTTAACAAACATTTTTGACAATTTTTAACGAATTTGGCAAAGTCACGAGTCATGCTTTTCCAATAGTATTTAGCACGAGTTTTTGCGTAAAGCTTTTTAACACCGCAGTGTCCGCCTGATATAGGGTCATTGTGAAAAATTTTCATGATTTTGAGTTTTGTATTGTCGTCCGTTATAATTTCGACTGGATCTGTAAGTAGTATTTCCAACGTTTTTACAATTTTATTTCCGCATTGTTTTAGATTTGAAATAGTACAATATGTGAAAAATAGATCATCTTTTGGCTATTCAATTTTGTTAATATGGTGATTGATAGCTACTGCTTGTTTGTTATTTCGTTAACAATCTCGATATTAAGTAATTCGATCTTTTTACATTGCATATGTGCGCTGATGGATTCTAGAAATTTGACTTTTACCATCATAAACAATTGCGGATCTGATACGCCGAACCTTATTAGAAAATTTGTTTGCAAATTTGTCGTAAACTTTACGTTATCTGGACTGTCTGTGTCATTATCGCTGTACTGTACGTCTGTGTCGTTTTTTGTTTCGTCTTCGATCTAGTTTTTACCGCAAACACGTTTTTTGTTGATGCTTTTATTTCCTCGAAAGAGATACGCGAAAGTGCATCGGCACCAACGTTTGACTTTCCTTTAATGTATTCTATTTTAAAATTGTATTCTGCTAATTCGAGTCGTATTCTCGCAAGTTTTGAGGCTGGATCTCTCATATTAAAAAGATATACAAGTGGCCTATGATCAGATTTAACAAGAAAATGAGTTCCGTAAATATATGGGCGGCAAAGTAAATCGCTAACAACTCTAACTCTATGATAGGTTTCTTTTGTTCTGCATTATTGAATGATCTCGACACGTAACATATAGGTAAATCGCAACCTTCGTTTATTTGACTTAAAATAGCACCGCATCCAGTTTTTAATGCATAAACCGTAACTATAAACTGTTTAGTGGCGGCCACCGTGGTGTGATGGTAGCGTGCTCCGCCTATCACACCGTATGCCCTGGGTTCAACTCCGGGCAAAGCAACATCAAAATTTTAGAAATAAGATTTTTCAATTAGAAGAAAATTTTTCTAAGCGGGGTCGCCCCTCGGCAGTGTTTAGCAAGCACTTCGGGTGTATTTCTGCCATGAAAAGCTCTCAGTGAAAACTCATCTGCTTTGCAGGTGCCGTTCGGAGTCGGCATAAAACATGTAGGTCCCGTCCGGCCAATTTGTAGGGAAAATCAAGAGGAGCACGACGCAAATTGGAAGAGAAGCTCGGCCTTAGATCTCTTCGGAGGTTATCGCGCCTTACATTTATTTATTTATTTATTTTTATAAACTGTTTAGTAAAATCTAGATATTGTAATAACTTTGGTGACATTAAAGCAGATTTTAAAGAATTAGACGCATTTTCACAAGAATTGTCCCAATTAAAATCAACTTTTTTTCTATTTAAATGATTTAAAGGTGCCGCCAAGGAGGCAAAATTAGGTATAAACCTCTTATAGTAATTCGCAAATGCGACCAATCTTCGTACAGCATCTATGTCAATCGGTTTTTTATATTTTTTAATTGTTTCTATTTTGGATGGATCTGGCGACAAACCTTTAGCTGAACACTTGTGTCCTAAAAACATTACTTCGGCTCTAAGAAAGTGACATTTGTTTGGGTTAAGTTTAAGGTTAAATTTTCTGCAAGTGTTGAGAACTTGTGATAAATTCTTAATATGGTGCGTTTCGCTGCAACCTATGACGATAATGTCATCAACGTATAGAAATGCTACGTTAGATGGAATGCCAGAAAAATCTATACATAATCATCATTCTTCAAAATGAATTTGGCGCTATATTCAAGACAAAAGGTAAGACTTTCCATCTAAATGATCCACGATCAGTGCTAAAAGATGTTATATCTCGCGAGTCGGGATGTAACGGTATTTGATGAAAACCGGAAAATAAATATGGCGTTGAAAAGTACTCTGCTCTGCCAAGGTTGTCAAGGATATCATCCACCCTAGCGAGAGGGAATTTATCGGCGATGAGCTTTTTGTTTACAGGTCAAAAATCTACAGACATCCTATATGACATTTGCCCGTTTATATCTTTTTTTGGAACTAGAATCAGTGAACTGTTATAATTGGAATAGCTTTTTCGATTAAATCGTTTTCTAAGAATTTGTTAACCTGCTTGTTTATCTCTTCACTTTGCGAATGCGGTAAGCGGTAATTTTTTTTATTTACACAGGCGTAGTGTCATTCAGTCTTAGTTTTTTTTCGTAGAAGTTGTTTAATGTCATTTTGTCGTCATTAAGAGCGAAAATGTCCGAATATTCTAAACATATGTCTAGTAAATTTCTTGAGGCGTACTTGGCATTTGGCTTTTTAAAATTTTCATTAACTCATTAAGGCGATTATCTTCTTTTGACGCTTTGTTGATTTTATAAACGTTATAATTACAAATTGGTTCAGTCCGAATATTTCAATTTTCAGTGTATTGTTACGATTATTAGCAAAACTAAGGGGTGCTGCCAAATCTAAGCCGATGCTAAACGGTGATATCATGCACATCCATAGATCAATCATTATGTATCTACTACATAAACGAATCAATAATTGCGTCTACACATATGTACGTCTACCAGCAGCGGAAGAACAATGCACAAACACATGCATATATCTTATCTGAGTTGTCACAAGAGAGGGCAATAATTTGTGCAAGTATTACTCAAATGAGAAATTATACATCTGTAGTTGTAGCTGAGAAATGTATAACTAAGTAAAATTCTGGAAGCGCCTAGAAGATGCCACGAAGAAATCACAGAGTATAAAAGCATCAGCGGTAGAGGCGCTATGGGCAAGTTTCGATTCAGACGCTATCTAGCGAGCAATAGCAATATTATTTTGATAGTAGAGTTTCATTGGAGCTATCAATCAGTTTGGTTATTAAGCAAGCTATTCGTTGCAAAGTATAAGTGTTATTGCGAAGAACTTTAATAAAGGCCATTTTTCCATTATTCAATATTGGAGTTATTTATTCAACAGTTTAGTGATTCGAACTCCGCAAAAGATTGCAAATAAGGGGAATTGCAAGTAAATTCGTTACAATTGGTGTCAGCAGAGGAATTGTTGAAAAAATTCCAGAGATGCAGAGCGCAACAAGGACATGGCGAAGTTAAGTGAATTAAAGATCGAGCAACTGAAAAAGGAGTTGGAAGCCCGTGGCAATAAACTCGAACTTCAGGCAAGACTACGACAGGCAATGGAATTAAAAGGAATTGACGTGGAAGAGTATGACTTTCATCTTGATGGCGAGGAAACAACAAAAATGGAATAGACAGTTACGCAGACATCGCAGACAGTTACGAGCACAGACTTGAACATGATTTTGGCTGCAATATCTGCTCAAACATCGACAATGTCATCTCAACTAGAATAACAGAAAACGTATATGTCATCACAGATGGAATCACAGGAGACACGTATATCCGAAATGTCGTCACAAATAACATCCAGGATTGAAACACAGGAGGCACGTATATCCGAAATGTCGTCACAAATAGCATCCAGGATTGAAGCACAGGAGGCACGTATATCCGAAATGTCGGGACAAATTTCAGCACAGGTATCATCGCAGATCTCTGTGCAACTAGAAGCCCGTATGGACGAAAAAATAATGCAGTTTGAGAACAAAATCGAGGCTGAGGTAAATGCTTTAAAATGTCGTATACAGGAGCTGCAACTAAATCGCCCAGTTATTTCAGCGAGCAATGCGAAGGTAAAAACACCATCGATTGACGGTTCTGTTCCTTTCCAGGTCTTTAAGCTACAGTTTGAGAAGACCGCAGCAGTGAACAACTGGAATGTGGAAGATAAAGTTGCCGCACTCTTCGTAGCATTGAAAGGACCAGCTGCCGAAATCTTACAGAGTATTCCAGAGTACGAACGGAACAGTTATGGACGCATTGATGGCTGCTGTAGAACGGCGATACGGAAGCGAACACAGGAAACAGATATTTCAAATAGAATTGCAAAACCGTTACCAAAAAGGTAATGAGACTTTGCAAGAGTTTGCTTCGGATGTTGAAAGGTTGGCTCATTTGGCAAATGCGGACGCACCCGTGGAATACACTGAAAGGGTAAAAATCCAGAGCTTCATAAATGGTATTCGAGATGTGGAAACGAAGCGGGCTACATATGAGAATCCAAAACTAACTTTTGCTGAAACGGTATCCCACGCACTGACTCAGGAAACAGCGTCACTTTTGAGTAAGCCCGCATACAAAGCTCATCGCGTGGAAGTGGAAAGGCCAGAGTGGGTAGACACAATTTTGGAAGCACTGAAGGGATCTCAACAGAAGAATGCCGGAGTTATTAAATGTTTCAAGTGCGGCAACCCAGGTCACATTGCACGTCATTGCGATCTTGGTCCTAATAGTTCCAACAATGTGGGTGGCCGTAAACGCAAAGCTGGCGGAAATGAGCAAGAGCGTGTCGAATGTAAAGAACGAAAACTTGCCCCGGCTATTGAATTTCCTGTGATATCTGTGTCGCAAATTGGAAGGAAATCAAGCAGTCTTACCGTCAGAGGGAATGTGGATGGTAAAGAACGAGTACTGACTGTAGATACGGGCGCATCTCATTCCTTGTTCCGATCTGACTTGGTCAACAGGAGAGTAAAACCGTTACCAGGAGCAAGGTTGCGTACGGTCACTGGCGAGTATAACCAAGTTCAGGGAGAAGTGATATGTGAAGTCTTGATTGGAAAGGTCACGGTTCTACACAAATTCGTTGTGGCGAAGATCGTTGAAGAAGTCATATTGGGAGTGGACTTCTTGGTTGACCATGACATCAAGATAGATATGCAGAGAAGGGTGATGCGCTATGAGAACTAGGATGTACCACTTAACTTCAAGTTGGAGAAAGGGTTCAGTTGTAATCGAGTAATAGTGGGGAAGACTCGACAAAGGCCACGAAAGTCAAAAGGAAAGGTTGATGGATCGAATGGGCCAAATAAAGAGAAATTAAATGTACCTGCGAGAAAAAGACTGGCATTAACAAACCCTAATGGACGCACTAAAACGACTGAAAGAATTTACCAGAAAGGATGCAAGGGTGGTTTCGAGCCAGCGCGCACTACTCTTGTGAAACGTCAAGACGATACTGATGATGCAAAGTCAATCCGTCAAGATCAAGCTCTGCGAAGTAGTTCTTCATTGGCCAAGCAACAGAGTGCGAGGGAACGATCCAGGATAAGGAGTAGTAAGATGAAACACAGGTACGACAAGGAAAATAATTCGGAAGGTTTCCGGGAGGGAGATTTGGTACTGCTATATAACCCTCACCGGCGGAAAGGTGTTCCAGCCAAATTTCAGTGTAGTTGGGAAGGCCCGTACAAAGTTGTGAAGAAGATCAGTGATACCATCTACCGTATACAAACCACTGGGAAACCACGGATTAGAAGAGTGGTACATTTGGAGATGCTAGCGGCGTTTAGATCGGGAGATTTGTCTGATCGGGACGATCAGACTTAGGTGGAGGGCAGTGTTACGAATATTAGCAAAACTAAGGAGTCCTGCCAACTCTAAGCCGATGCTAAACAGTGATATCATGCACATCCATAGATCAATCATTATGTATCTACTACATAAAGGAATCAATAATTGCGTCTACACATATGTACGTATACGAGCAGCGGAGAAACAATGCACAAACACATGCATATATCTTATCTGAGTTGTCACAAGAGAGGGCAATAATTTGTGCAAATATTACTCAAATGAGAAATTATACATCTGTAGTTGTAGCTGAGAAATGTATAACTAAGTAAAATTCTGGAAGCGCCTAGAAGATGCCACGAAGAAATCACAGAGTATAAAAGCATCAGCGGTAGAGGCGCTATGGGCAAGTTTCGATTCAGACGCTATCTAGCGAGCAATAGCAGTATTATTTTGATAGTAGAGTTTCATTGGAGCTATCAATCAGTTTGGTTATTAAGCAAGCTATTCGTTGCAAAGTATAAGTGTTATTGCGAAGAACTTTAATAAAGGCCATTTTTCCATTATTCAATATTGGAGTTAATTATTCAACAGTTTAGTGATTCGAACTCAGCAGAAGATTGCAAATAAGGGGAATTGCAAGTAAATTCGTTACAGTATTTTATGCTGTTTTTTGTATTTATGACTTTGAGAATAGGATTGGTTGTATCTATGATACAAGTGATTTCTTGTGGGTCCACGAAGAGTGGTCTGTTGAGTTGTTTAAATCAAAAATTCGAAAAACTTAGCATCGAGGTGGAATAACGCAAGTATCGCCTTCCGTTCCGTGCAGGATTGGAAGTGATACTTTTTCGTTGCCTATCCAAAAGGCAATACAATTTGAGGCATAATTGATATTACATTTGTTTGCTTTCAATAAATCTTTTCCTAGTATTCCGTCTGTCGAAATATTAATTAAAAAATTTGAAAAATGTAGCTTGGTTATAAAAGCGTAGAAACCGTATCGGGAGTAACTGTAGTGATATTAATGGTATCATTTTAACTCTGAACTCTTTTCACGCAAATATGTAGTTTATCGGCGTGATCGTGAATCTAGAGCAGGTGGTGTCCTTATTGCTGTTGACTCGACGCTTCCATCTGAGTTGCTGCTATTGGACACCACAAATGACATTGAATTTATAGCAGTAAAGCTTGCCTTGCACAATTTTAGTTTGTTTATCTGCTGCTCGTGTATACCGCCACGATCGGATATACACGTTTATACATGTCATAGCACTGTTATTTGCAGTTTGTACTCGCAATTGCGAGACAAAGACCGCCTAGTAGTTCTTGGTGATTTCGATTTATCATCAGTAAATTGGATCAATACCATCGACTCAAATTTCATGACTCCCACTACTCAGCACGAGTTTTTAAACAGCCTGCTAGATACATCTCTTCTCCAAATTAATAATGTTTTAAATTCCAAAAGGAAAATCTTAGACTTAGTTTTTACAGATGACTCTGCGGGTATTACTCTAACCCGAACTCCCCCATTATCCCTTCCTGAAGACCCTCTTCATCCTACGCTTGAGATAGTACTGGATGTTGTTCAACCTGTGATGCTCGATGGTTCTAAGCCCAATTCCCGACCCCGGTCGAGTTGTTTTTCAAAGACGAATTTTAGTGAGCTCAATAATTTGATCTCTGCCCATGACTGGTCGAGTCTTTATGCGTGTACAGACGTTGAAACAGCGACTTCCTTGTTTTATAGTTCCCTTGATGCTTTGTTTGAAAGCTCTGTCCCCCTTCGTTATTCCAGTACCACCACGGGTAAACCACCTTGGTTCTCAAAGCAACTATTAAGACTTGATAATATTAAATCTAGACTCTATAAGCGTTTCAAAAGATCTGGTAAAGCTATTGATTTATCTAAATATTTAGTGGCGCGCTCCAATTTTCATCGTCTTAACCAGCAGTGTTATAAAGGTTACTTATCATGTTGCAAATTCCAATTTACTAATAATCCGAAACGTTTCTACAGATTTGTTAATTCCAAAAGGAAAATTTCTGGTTTCCCATCTACTTTTATTTATGGGTGCAAAAACGCAAATTCTGATCACGAAATCGCTGATTTATTTGCTGAATTCTTTAAATCAACCTATTCATCCCAATGTGTCCAGTCTAATCTTTACCCATATTGCTTGGAAAGTTCTAATAATATTTTAAACCCATTTATTGATAAAGATACTGTTCTTAATAAACTTCTTGCATTGAAACCGATATCTTCGCCGGGTCCGGATGGTGTTCCTAGTTGTGTACTTAAGTACTGTGCTGTCAGCTTATCAGAGCCTATCTTTAAATTATTTAAACTGTCTCTGGAATCCGCATCATTCCCATCTATTTGGAAACAATCGTTTATTATACCTTTGCATAAAAAAGGTAGTAGGTCTAATATTGAGAACTACAGAGGCATAGCTAAGCTCTCAACTATCCCTAAAACTTTTGAGCAGATAATTACATACCAGCTTCAATACTTGTGTAGCTCTTTAATATCGCCTTGTCAACATGGTTTTGTTCATCGGAGATCAACTACTACCAACTTGCTTGAATTTACGTCTTTTGTTATGAATGGTTTTTTAGTTTGCAAACAAACAGATGTAATTTACACCGACTTTAGTAAAGCATTTGACTCTGTTAATCACGAGCTCTTAGTTACCAAACTTGATCTTCTGGGTTTTCCAGCGCCTTTATTAAGTTGGATTTCAAGTTATCTTGAAAATAGGACTCAGCGAGTTTTCTTTAACAACAATCTTTCAAAGTCGTTTGATGTAACTTCTGGCGTGCCCCAGGGTAGCCATTTAGGTCCATTACTCTTTAACCTGTTCATTAACGACTTACCAAAGGTTATATTACATTCTAGAGTTTTTATGTATGCAGATGATGTAAAACTTTGTTACACATATCTGCCTTCGAACTTGTTCTGTTTTAATCAGCTTCAGGCCGATCTGGACTCATTTCAAAGCTGGTGTACTGCAAATTTACTTTTTTTGAATTACTCTAAATGTAAGCAAATGACTTTTCACCGTGTGAAGCCGGTCCTATCATCTTATACACTTAACGGCGACCCCTTGGAGCGGATATCTATTGTTACTGATCTAGGAGTTATTTTTGATCCGAAATTAAGTTTTACCACACATATTTCAACCGCTATAAACAAAGCAACTGGTGTATTAGGTTTTATCAAACGTTGGGCTAAAGAGTTTGATGACCCTTATTTCACAAAGATCCTTTATACCTCGCCGGTACGTGCTATTCTCGAGTACTGTTCATGTGTCTGGTCTCCGATCTATCAAATCCATGTTGATCGGATTGAGTCGGTCCAGAGACGGTTTTTAATTTTTGCATTACGAGGTCTCAACTGGGAATCAAGTACTCATCTTCCACCATACAGGAATAGACTTCTTCTAATTAATTTGCCATCTCTAGAGAATCGTAGAGTATTACTTGGCGTTATGTTCATTCACAAGCTCATCATTGGTGTGATTGACTCCCCTGACCTAATCAGTCAACTAAATTTTGCGGTTCCTGCTAGGGCGTCCAGGCATTTTGTGCCTTTTCATTTACCTCTATGCCGGCAAAATTTTGCTAGAAACAGTCCCCTGCGCCATTGGTGCTCGCGGTACAATGATTTGTATAACTGCATTGGCTTTGAATGTTCGTTTGCTGCTTTACAGACTGCTATACTCTTATGTTTAGCCTGATATTTTAATTTTATGTTTTCTTATACAATGCGATGTCAAATGTTTATAACATACAAATTTTCTATGTACCTTTTTTGAATTTTTTAATTTTAAGAATGGCTCTGTATTTTACATATATATCTGTCTATGACAATAATTAGTCGACCGCTTTGTGTTTGCGTCGACTTTAAATAAATAAATAAATAAATAAATAAATAAATAAAATATCAATGTGTTTAATTGATGAAATATTGTCAATGCAAGAAATTTTTATTAACGAGATGTCGGCTTGTTTGTCGACAAGAAATGTGCCAAATTTGTTAGAACCAGTAATGTTTAACTGTATAAAATAAATAAATAAATAAATGTAAGGCGCGATAACCTCCGAAGAGATCTAAGGCCGAACTTCTCTTCCAATTTGCGTCGTGCTCCTCTTGATTTTCCCTACAAATTGGCCGGACGCGACCTACATGTTTTAAGCCGACTCCGAGCGGCATCTGCAAGGCAGATGAGTTTTCACTGAGAGCTTTTCATGGCAGAAATACACACGGAGCGCTTGCCAAACACTACCAAGGGGCGACCCCGCTTAGAAAAATTTTCTTCTAATTGAAAAACAATATTTCTAAAATTTTGGTGTTGCTTTACCCGGGGTGTGAACCCAGGACACACGGTGTGGTGGGCGGAGCACGCTACCATCACACCACGGTGGCCGACTGTATAAAATCGGAATAGTTTAAATCTAAGCAATAAATACTTTTAGAAGAAAAAAATTTGTGTGAAGAATCCGTTAGTTGTCAGTCTCGTCCTCCCTCAGTGTTCGCTCCTGAGGGGCGTTCGCGTTTACGTACGTTTTCAGTACGAGTATTGTTTGCATTGGCAATTCGATTGTTGTTATTGTTATTATTGTTAATGTTCTGAAATTGGTTTCCTGGACGAGAATATTGCCGAATATTGCCTCTACTATAATTATTGTTAAAATTTGGTATGTTTTGCCTATAGTTGTTGTAATTACGCGTTTGATTCGAAAAACTTCGACCACGGTAATTACTTTGAAAACTTCTGAAACTATTCTTACCACGACCCCTGCGTGCTAATACTTGACGCTCTTTGACTTCGTTTTTCTACTATTAACTTGACTACTACGTCTTTCGAATCTGTACATTAACTTTTCCTAAATATGTACATTTTAAGAGCTTGAATCAGCCAAGGAAAATCTTCCGTGCTTTTTGGTCTGCGAATATGGAAATTACCGATTCAAAACTAATGCTGCGAGCAAGGCTGGACTCCAACGCCAATGTTCCAAGGCTTGTCAAGCGATTTTGGCTCATAGTAGAACGTAAAAAATTTTTCACGCATGAAAATAGACTAAACGAACGCTCCCCTTCAGCCACACTGGCTGGAAGTGTGCAAAATATTCTTAATGCTATGCAGATGTTCGGAAATAATACTTCCATCTTCAAGTCATGAAATTTGTTCAAAAGTTGAAATGGTGGCAGCGAATCACATCCCAAATTTGCTAAGTGGATGGCTTTGAGATGAATGATTGCATCTATTAGATCCGTAGAAATATCGATACCATAAATTTTGCAGAATGCCGCTGCCTTTTCTCTGAGCCCTTCCGTCAGATCCTGATACTTCCACAAAAAACTAAATTTAATCCCAATGTCATTTACGGCTTCGAAAAGTCTTAATCAGGCAGTCCAAAAGAACGTAAAAAACTTGCTGTTTGAATTGAGTTTCGGAATCACACTCAGGTGATTCGCCACGTAATTCATCGAAATGGCGCTTTCTTATCTTCCTTCTTTTCTTCTTTTCTCTGCGAAGGTATTCACAACTCTTATACTCCCTGCCAGAACCTTACATTCTTGAAGTATGATCGACCATTGATCCCTGAACTTCTTCAACTCATCAATCAGGCTACGTTTATTTTCTATTTCCACGTCCAGTGTGGCATTTCTAGCTTGCAATACCAGATTTCGATGGTTGATTACCGTCAACACTTTGGGCTAAATGTAGGCTAAAAAGATACACTCAAATTTCCCCATATATGCTTCAATACCTTTTCAAATCCGTTACTGTTTCTGAACTCAAATTCAAAAGCTTGATTTCATCAATAGCTTTCAATATTTGGGGAATGTGAGTTGCGAAAGGTTTCACACTATCCACACGAGCAGACCATCGTGTTTTGTGACATGCTGTGTAAGGAGCAATTAGTTTTTTCCTTGAGAATTTCCCATTTCTGAGCGCTTCCGCTAAAGATATTTCATGCACTTTCTGCATAATACGGAAAAATGTGATGATTTCTGCAGCAGCTTGTACTCCACATAAATTTAAACTATGACGAGCACAAGGTGCAAATATTGCCAGGGAGTTATCTCTCAGGATATGACTCTGCGCTCCTTTGTAATGGCCGCTCATATTACTGCCATTATCATACCCTTGCCCGGGGGCTAAGATACTTGGCTTGGATATCATAAGTGGTTGTAGGCTCTGGATCAGGGACTGTTGTCAGTCTTAGACCGGCCATAGTGACGAATGTCACGCGTGATTAGTTATCACGTCCTGCACGAGGTGTCCCTGCTTCTACTGATAATGGCGGATGTAGAGAGGACAACTCGATAAAACCCGCACCCCTGAGTCATTGTGCCGAGCTCAGGGGAGAGAGGACTCTATCAAGGGTCAAGATCGTTACACAACGGTGACGAGCTGGATTGTTAGGGACTTTGATTTTGACTACGTTTAGGAATTGATGACGTTGGGCTGATAGGTGCGGTATTCTGCCACCTTAGTAGGTCAGGGTGAAACCCTATCGAAACGGCTGGTAGGCTAATGCTGCACCTGCCCACGTCCCGTTAAAACCGTGGCGGGCCTCAAGGTACGTTCCGGCTCCGTCGCCGTTAAGTTGGTGGTGTAGGTGCGGTTGAAGATTTTCCTGCTTCGCGTCCGGTCTGGCTCTGAACGTATTACTCATAAGGTAATGCGTCAACCCTCGCGTGGCCTCCCTGCATAGCATAGATAACCACGAGACCGTTAAACGGCGACTACACAATCGGCTCCGGATAGCGGCCTTGAGGGGGGACTTTTTAGAATGGACAAGACTAATACGAATCCGCCAAGGATGGGGTGCGGAAGAAGAGCGCTTTTGATGGAAATCCGTCAATCAATCTTCAGCACTCTAAGGCGGCTTCCGCAAATTTGTTGCTCTGCCTCGAAAAAGGCGGAGTGGATATAGTCCTTGTCCAGGAGCCGTGGCTGAGGAGTAACGGCAGTAAGATTTCTGGATTAAGGACTGGAAAATTCTACACCTTGGTGCATGGGGAGGCAAGTAGGCCTAGATCCTGTGTGCTCGTTAAAAAAGAGATTAAAGCTTTTATTCTCTCTAATTTCAGGAATGCTGGCGTAACCACGGTCTGCCTCGAGCGAGGAAGTAATGAAATGTGGGTGGTCTCAGCGTACATTCCCCACGGGGACGTAGCGGGACCACCACTTGCAATACTGGGTCGACATCACCGCTGAAGCAAGGCGGAGAGGTGTTGGCGTGATCATCGGTGCCGATGCTAATGGCCATCATAGCATCTGGGGAAGCTCGGATAACAACACTAGTGGTGAGCCTTTATTTACTTTTATTGTAGATGAGGGACTTTGTATATGTAATAGGGGGAATGACCCGACTTTTATTACTGCGGTAAGGGAGGAGGTCCTGGACCTCACCCTGGTTAGTAGAGAACTGGAAGGTTGGATATTTGGCTGGAGGGTTCTCAACGAGCACTCCTTCTCTGATCACCGATATATTCAGCTCTCGGTGAACGAAGAACGTCCCGGTAGGAACCCTAAAACTACTAACTGGGACTTGTATTGTAGGAAGCTGGGAGAGCTATTGCCTGCGGTGCCTACCGTTAGTTCGGACCTGTCCCAATCTGAGATAGACGTTCTGGAGGAAAACTTTACCTCGGCAAGCAATAGCGCCTTTCAGCTGTCCTGCCCATTGAAAATTTACAGGGGGAAGGGCAAGCCGCCCTGGTGGTCGGATTCTCTTGGCGACCTAAGAGCGTCCAGTCGGCGGCTCTTCAACAGAGCCAGGAGGAGTAAATTACCCTCGGACTGGGAGCTCTCTAAAGTGAGTCTGGGGATTTATAAATATGAAATAAGGATAGCCAAGCGAGATGCATGTCGAAGCTTCTGCGAAAACGTAGAAGGCTGCAATTAATCCGCGAGGCTTAGATAAATACTCTCTAGGAATCCCGCTCCTCTGGGGTATCTGCGAGATGATGGTGGGGACTGGTCGATGAGTAGCGAGGAGTCCCTAAGGCTTTAACTGGACAATCATTTTCCTGATGTCCCAGTTGCGCAGGGATCTTCGGCTGCATTGTTGGCGGTCGTTGGCCATGCAGAAGTGCCTGTCATTCCAATACGGGAAAGGCAAATAACTTGGGCTATAGGATCGTTCAAGCCCTATAAGTCTCCGGGCCCGGATGGAATTATTCCTGCGCAACTTCAAAAGCCTTTGGGGATTTCCTGCCGCTGGTTGGCCATCATCTATACTAACTGCCTCAGACTTAACTATATCCCAAAGTCTTGGCACACGGTTAGGGTTATTATCATTCCGAAGGCCGGCAGAAGCTCTCATGTATCACCTAAGTATTTCAGGCCAATCAGTCTCTCGTCGTTTCTTCTAGAGACATTTGAGCGGTTGATTGTACTGTCCCTACGGGAAAGGATACCTCGGGGGTTACTGTCGGCTTCACAGCATGCGTACTGCAAGGGCTGATCGACGGAAACGGCTCTCCATCCGATTGTAAAGCAAATAGAGGGGTGCCCAGAACACAAAGAGTATGCTCTGGGTGCCTTTCTAGACATCGAGGGGGCTTTTAGCAATGTCTTACCGGGGGCAATAGAAAGAGCTCTGGTTGGTTTAGGAGTCGAGGCGGCTCTGGTTCAATTTACTAGCAAACTTCTATGCGGCAGAATTGTCGCAGCGGAGTGGGGAGGAGCCATAATTAAGAGGAACGTGTGCAGGGGTACGCAACAGGGGGGTGTCCTATCTCCTCTGCTCTGGGTTGTGGTAGTCAACGAGCTTCTTGTGGAGCTGGAAGCCAATGGTTGTCGGATGGTTGCCTATGCAGATGACCTCGCTATCCTAGTCAGAGGCAAATTTCTGGGCACCGTGCGCGATGTTCTGCAGGGCTACCTGGATACTGTGGCTAGGTGGGCTGAATCATGTGGATTGGCGGTCAACCCGGGAAAAACGGAATTGGTTCTTTTCATAAAGAGATATAAGTTGCCCGACTTCAGAACTCCCTCGATTGGAGGGGTACCGTTGTTACTTTCTGATAAGGTTAAGTATTTGGGGATTATTTTGGGCAAGAAACTGTCCTGGAGACCCAATGTATAAGATCGGGCCAGGAAGACCGCCATTGCCTTGTACTGCTGCAGAGGGGCTATCGGAAAGAGATGGGGAATCTCGCCAAGAGTAGTACACTGGCTTTATGAGATGGTGGTTAAACCGATCCTGCTATATGGGGTGCTGGTCTGGTGGAAAGCATTGGACACGGCTAGCACCTCCAAAATTTTAGTGTCAGTGCAACGGACGGCACTGATCGGTATCAGTGGCGCTCTCAGAACAACACCTATCTTGGCACTGAACGTCATGCTGAACATATACCCAGTAAATATTGTTGGTCAGGCTTCGTGATATGTGATATGGAATTTCTGACCGCGGACACTCGAGCCTTCTTACCAGTTTCGACTTTATCCCGGACAGAACGGACTATTTTATGCCGATAACTGCTCCCTATACAACCTTCACCTCAGTCATTCCAGAGAGAGAGGAGTGGGGAAGAGGAATTATCTGGGGCATGGGACCGGTTAACTTGTTCACGGATGGGTCGAAGCTGGATGGAAAAGTTGGTGGGGGGGGGGGGGGGGGGTCTTTTTTCAAGAGCTAAATTTAAGCCGCAAGTTTAAGTTGGCTGATCACTGCAGTGTATTCCAAGCGGAAGTTGCTGCGATTAACGATGCGGTGGATGGAATGCTATCCAGTGCTACTACGGTTAGGGAATTTAACATCTACTCTGATAGCCAAGCGGCTATCAAGGCCTTGAGCTCAACTACAGTGCGATCGAGGGTGGTCTTGGGGTGCCTGACCTCGCTTGAGATTGCATCGAATTATTTTACAATTAAGATTATCTGGGTCCCGGGCCATAGTGATATCCCGGTAACTGTCAAGCGGATCTTTTAGTCCGCATCTGTACAACTGAACCGGATGAAGATGGCTGTAGGGATTTCGGATCCCGCTGGCCACCTGTGGATTGCTCCTCCATAGCTGAGCCTCGAGTCAGCTCAGCAAACGTTGGGCGGACACCACGTCTTGCAGGGTAGCAAGATCTTTCTGGCCGAAAGTGGATGGTAGGAGGTCTGCTGAAATAGTTGGGTTCACTAAGGCTCACCTATCAATGGTCATTGGGGTTTTGACAGGGCACTGTCCCATGGGTATCCATGCGGTACGTCTCAATATACTGGAAACGCCATCCTGCTGCAGCTGTATGGAGGATGATGAGGTGGAATCACCAAATCACTTTATGCTTGATTGCCCAGCTTTTGCCAGAAATAGGCGAAAGTACTTCGGTCGCGACTCACTTGGATCTCCCGAGGATTTATCCAAAGTTGGGGTCGGTATCATTCGGAGCTTTATCGTTGCTACCCAACGATTCTCTAAGTAGCTAGATCTAAGTCACCGTTATTTTTGGTGTATGTGGTATCACAACGGACCTTCGTGCTGTCCAAGTGAGCTATCCTTATCAGGGCAGCTACCACCTAAGCTATCCTATCCTATCCATACCCTTGCCCACGGCAGTCAACCAGAGGAATATGTATTGTGTTTTTTTAGAGTGCTGTGAATCAGCTCAGCGATAGCTTCGCCTGTTTTGCGTTACAATCGACAAACTCTAAGAAGCGTTCTTGTATTTTCCATTTTCCGTCTAATAAAACATAAAGCAATATAAAAACAGTCTGTTCAATATGCGCCGAATCAGGGGTTGCATCCACTATTACTGTGTAATACTTGACGGACTTTCTCTCGCCTTCTATCTTCCTAATTACTTGACTTGCACAGATTTCTATGAACTTATTTTGTATTGCATCAGACAAATTGAGATTCCCTCACCTTCTCCAAATGTTCATGCAATAGGGGTCATAATTGTTGATCAGTTCCAAAATACGAAGAAAGTTTCCATTTTTTGGATTTCCGACAATGAATTATCTCCTCTAAATGCCAATCCTTTTTCTCCAAGAAATAAAACAACATCAATAATTCTGCGAAGTATCTCTCTCCAGCGAGCTGCTTCCTTTTTAAGGGCTTCCGCTAAGAGAAAATATACTGAACTTGCATTTCGTATTCTCATTTCATATTGCCGCCACTCTATATAGTGTAACAGAGCCATATTAAATAATAAAATGTCACCCTGTGTTCAAGTTGCCGCAACACCCGTTGTCTACCCACGGGTGTGGAACAACTTGAACACAGAGCAATTCGGCTCTGAATATTCATTATTATAAATTGGGACGACACAAGAAAACACGAACTAAGTGGTGAAGTTAAAATCAATTTGTACAAACTAAAATTAAAACTAAATAAAGTGTACAATTAAATGAAGAACATTTATCATACGAAAACTCTAATAAATAAAAGAACAAAAACTTAAACAACAAATACGTGTTTGGTTTTGGAAGTTTAATGTGGAGTGTGTTGCGTCGTGCAAGCGCACGTCCATTTTTCGGAGGTTCATACAATGAACCTTTATATGGCGACCGTGACGGCTAGAGCCCGGTCATTTCTTTTACATTTTGGGCGAGAGTGGTGGTATGAAGTGGCAGTGGCGGTGAGAATGTATAATTGAAGTATGGGAAAATCCTTAATACAACAAAACTAATACTACGACTAAATTTAACAGAGGTAACACAAAATCTTTAATATAATAAAATAAACTAAAAACTATACTAAATACAACGGAAGTAATTGAGGAGAAAAATTGGAAATTATAGTATAATATAATATGCCATAACGGGATATAAACCCACGCCACTAGCCAACGGCATATCATCGCCATTTTTTTTAACCACCACCACCACCAGCATTAACATCGAGACCAGCAGCGGCAGCGCCGGCGAAGACCGCCAGAAACAACTCCGTCATCAGCAGCATTGGCGACGACAGCGGCAGCGTTTACGGCAGCGGCAGCATTTACGGTTGGCGCAGCAGCAGTCATAAGTATATTATATATATATGTATTTAACATTTTTTAACAATTTTTCTTTAAACGTATATATGTATGTATTTTACAAATTAAAATTTTTTATTAAATTCGGTGCCTTCGCATGTCAATTAAAATAATTTCGCATTTCATATAAATTTTGGATTTTTGACATAACGGTTGTTTGTGAAAAACCAATTGAATTTTTTTTATATAAACGGTGGTTTGTTAAAAAACCAATTAACTTTTTGATATAAACGGTGGGTTGTTAAAAACCAATTACTTTTTGAAATATGCGGTGGTTCCGTTAAAAACCAAGTCAGATTTTTTATATAAAGCGGTGCGTCCGTGAAAATATACGAATTTTGTTTTACAAAGCGGTGCGTCTGTGAATATAAATGGATTTTTTGAACAAGTTACAACAATTTTGAAATTTTTACCAATTAATACCTATATACTTTTGTGCAAAGTTTAAATTCAATTACACCTTAAAGACTTTTCATACAAGTTTACTACAGTTTTAATTAATTCTTCAAATAAATTGTTAAATACTTCTTTAGCGACTATTCACCTGTAAATCAGTTCACTTTTACAAAATTTTTTCTTTTCCCTCAACACTTCGGCTTCAAATATAAATTCAACATTCAAACAAGTACTTCATTAATTTCATAGTTTGAACTGAATTATCTGTGCTATTCTGATAATTTCATATGTACAACCTTAGAAGTGGTAAGCAAGTGCCAAAAACTTCAGACTAAGAATCAGATTCCGATAAATTAGGCTCAAGCTACGAAAGTTTAGCTTCATCTTCGACCAAAAAGTCACCAAACAGGAAAATAAATTATCGTTGTCAGCAGATTTCCTAGGCTTCGAAAATTCTTCAAGTAAAAATTTAACTTTTAATTTAGTTTCAAATCTTAACGATTCAAATAGTGAAATTTTAACTTCTTCTACTTTAAAATCAGATCTTAACGATCCAAATAGTACAAACTTAATTAACCCTTCTTCTAACGTAAACCCAGATCCTAACGATCCAATTAGTACAAACATGACCTCATCTTCTGCTAATTCAGCTCCAGATCTTAACGATCAAATCATGGCAACACCTGAGGAAAATAGAATTTTTATTAACACATGTGCTAATTCTATTAGAGAAAACTACAGTGGTGATCCACTAGCACTTGATGCTTTTATAGACAAAATCGCATTACTTGAACAATTCGCTACTGCAGATTTAACTAATACTTTTATAGCGTTCTTGAAATCAAAATTAGAGGGTAAAGCTCGTGAAGCAATACCAACATAAGTAACTTCAGTCAATGAAATTAAAACAGCTCTACGTAATAGGATAAAACCGGACAACTCGAAAATTGTGGCAGGAAGAATTGCAGCGTTGCACGTTAACGGTAACAATTATACAGATTTTGCCAAAAAAGTTGAAGATTTAGCTGACTCACTTGAGCGGTCTCTTATTATTGAAGGGATCACTCAAGCGAAAGCTCATGAAATGGCAGTCGAACAAACTATTAACGTGTGTCGATGAAATGCGAAATCCAATTTAGTAAAAACCATTTTAGCCTCAACGGCATTTACAGATCCGAAAGGCGTAGTAGCAAAATTAATTGTAGAAGAAAACAATGAAGTAACTGAACGTCAGGTTTTAGCTTTTCGATCACGTGGTAACAACACATTCAGAAATTCACGTGGTAGTTATCGAGGCTTTTACCCAAACCGCGGCTATACTGGTTATAGAAATAATAGTTCATTTTCATATAATAGTAACTATAACGGTAACAACAATCAAAGATATAGCAATTATAACGGAAATAGATACCAGAATAACAACAGTAATAATACGCGTCCAATTACAAATTCCAATTCAAATACAAATAATGGTAACAATAGAGGTAACAATTCGAGATCAGCCAATGGTAGAGGTCGAAACGTAAACGTTCGCGCTTTAAACGCCAGCGCCCCAGGAGCGAACACTGAGGGAGGACGAATTAAGCGAGTAAGCGAACTTCCCTCACCAATAGCCATCTATTGTTTAAATTTAAATTACTCAGATTTCATAGAATTACAACAAAGCGAGTCACAAAAATTTTGTTCTTTCCTAGTAGACACTCAAGCGGACATTTCTTTAATAAAGATATCATATTTAGACAGAAATATTTCCTTAAATACGAACGACATTATTAACATTACCGGTGTCACTTCTAATTCAGTTTCTACTTTAGGTAAAATTACAGCAAATTTAAATTTTTCAAACTTTTCTATTAAACATACTTTACATGTAGTAAATGAAGACTTTAATATTCCATCCGATGGCATACTGGGTAAAGATTTCCTGAAAATTAACAAATGCATTATTAATTATGAAAGAAATAGTATTTCCTTTTGAGAAGGTAATGAAAAAGTCGCGATACCAATCTTACACGGAACAGAAGGCGACAGTTGTATCATTCCTCCAAGATGCGAAATATTCAGACTTTTTGATTTAGGAGATTCACCCGAACCACTTTTCGTGGACTCGCAGGAAATTGAAAAAGGTGTTTTCACAGCTAGGTGCATTGTTAATTCCAGTAACCCTATAATTTAAGTTATAAATACCACGGATTATATAAAGTATGTGAAGAGAAAAAGAATTAGGACAGAAAAACTTTCAAACTACAATGTTTATACAATTAACAAGACAGAAACAGAAGACAAACGTGCGAAAAACTAATTTCAATTTAAAAAAATCAAATACCTCAAAATGCTCCAAGTAAATTACTTGACCTTTGCATAGACTATGCCGACATTTTCGCTCTTGACACGGACAAAATGACTTTAAATAACTTTTACGAGCAAAAATTAAGACTGACAGATAACGAACCGGTATATGTTAAAAACTATAGATTGCCATACTCTCAACGCGAAGAAATAAATCGCCAAGTAAATAAATTATTAGACAATGATTTGATTGAACCCAGTTATTCGAATTACAATAGTCCTTTGATTGTAGTCCCAAAGAAAGATACAAATGGTCAAAAAGCATATCGTATGTGCGTAGATTTTCGCGCAGTAAACAAAAAACTCATTGCTGATAAATTCCCACTAGCTAGAGTTGACGATATTTTAGACAATCTCGGTAGAGCAAAATATTTTTCCACATTAGATCTTTTTTCAGGATTTCATCAAATCCTCTTGCATCCTAACTCTCGTGACATTACGTCTTTCAGCACTGACCGTGGCGCATTTAGATGGAAAGTGCTTCCATTCGGCTTAAATATAGCACCAAATTCATTCTCGCGAATGATGACAATAGCTTTTTCGAGTATACCACCCAATGTCGCATTTTTGTACGTCGACGATATTATCGTCATCGGTTGTAGCGAAACACACCATATTAAAAATCTTTCAAAAGTTTTCGATACTTGTAGGTCTTTTAATCTCATACTTAACCCAAATAAATGCAACTTTTTACGACCAGAAGTTACATTTTTAGGTCACAAATGTTCAGCCAAAGGTTTCTTGCCAGACGACTCTAAAATAAACGCAATTAAAAAGTATACAAAACCGACTGACAAAGACGCGGTACGACGATTTGTCGCGTTTGCAAACTATTACAGACGGTTTATACCTAATTTTGCGTCTCTGGCAGCTCCTCTAAACCGATTAAGCAGAAAAAGACTTGAATTTGTATGGGATGTTGAGTGCGAAAGAGCATGTTTATCTTTGAAAGCAGCGTTACTTTCACCAAAATTACTTCAATATCCTGATTTTACTAAACAATTCATTATTACAGTTGATGCTTCCACAACTGGATGTGGCGCTATTTTGAGTCAAGAACAACAAGGTAGTGATTTACCAATCTGTTTCGTTTCTAAAGCATTTAATAAAGCCGAACAGAAAAAACCCATTATAGAATTAGAGCTTTTAGCCATTTACTTTGCAATCAAACAATTTCGACGATATGTGTATGGTACCCATTTCATTGTAAAATCAGACCATAGACCTCTAGTATACTTATTCAATATGAAAGACCCATCTTCAAAACTTTCAAGAATAAGACTGGAACTGTCTGAATATAAATTTACTATTGTATATATAAAAGGTAAATCAAACGTTTGCGCTGATGCACTATCGCGTATAACAATCGATGAGATTAAAGAAGCTAACAAACAAATTTTGGCAGTACAGACAAGAGCCATGACAAAAAAGGTAAACGACAAAAATTTACATAGGAAAACAGACAAAACTACGGAAAACAAATTACTTTACATGTCTACGACAAATTTTCATTTAATTTTTCGGAAAAAGTCCCACAAGATCCGCAATTACGTACGATAACAATAATAATCCAACAAATTTAAGAATTTTTGCGCATATTAAACATAAGAAACTCGAGTTACTTAGTTTTGAGCTTGTTAACGAAATAATGACTTTAGAGAAATTACTTTCGAGGCTTGAATCAGAAGCCGGCAAACGCAACATTAAGCAGATTGAATGGCCTAAAAACGATATTATGTTCGAACATTACACTATTACAAATTTCAAAAATATTGGGAATAAAATTTTAAAATCATTAGAAATTATATTAAAAGATCCAGTGGAGACAGTAACAGATGAAGATACAAAATTAAAACTTATGAAAATTTACCATAATGATCCCATTTCTGGTGGACATTGCGGAATGAAAAGACTTTACGCAAAATTGCGAACAAAATTTTATTGGAAGAACATGACTCGTGATATATCGAAATATATAAAAAATTGTAAAGATTGTCTTTTAAACAAGGTTAAACCTAAAACAAAAGAAAAACTTGTTTTAACACCAACTCCTTGTAAACCATTCGATATACTAGTAATTGACACAATAGGACCCCCACCTGAGTCCAAATATGGTAACAAGTTCGCACTTACCATGAATTGCGACATGACTAAATACCTGGTAACAGTCGCTGTGCCAGACAAATCGGCAAAAACAATCGCTTCAGCTATTTTTGAATGATTCATTTTAACTTACGGCACAATGAATGCCATAAAATCAGATTTAGGTACTGAATTTAAAAATGAATTATTCGAAGAATTAACAAAGCTTTTAAATATTCAACATAATTTTTCAACTGCATACCATCATGAAACTGTTGGCACGATTGAACGTAATCATAGAGTTTTTAATGAATACTTACGTGCATATCTAAAAGACACTTTTTCTGATTGGGATGTTTATTTAAAATACTTTACTTTCCTACACAATACTACGAGTAGCACAGTTTTCGACAATAAATTTTCACTTTACGAGTTAGTCTTTGGGAAAAAGGCAACTTTGCCTAATGAATTAAGTAAAGAAAAAATTGACCCAATCTATAATGTCGAAAACTATGCCAAAGAAGTTAAGTTTAGGATACAGAAAACGCACAAAATGGCACAAAATCTAATTAATAAAAATAAATTACAAAGTAAAAATCTGTACGATAAAACTGCACGACCTTTAGTTGTAAAAATCGGAGATAAAGTACTTTTACAAAAAGAACCACATCATAAGCACGAAAATATTTATCAAGGACCTTTTATTATAACTAAAATTAACGAACCCAACGTAACTATTTTCGATGAAGTTAAAAACAAGGAAAAAGTGGTACATAAAAACCGTCTAAGTAAAGTAAATTAACATTACTCCAATTCGTTTACTTTAAATTTGATTAAAAAACAAATCCAAAATTTACTTAATAGCATTTAAGCAACCACGAAGGCTTAAAAACTGTTAAAACAACAAAAAGCAAAAAGAGAAAATAACACAAATTTTGTATATTCAAAAAAAACTTTTTTTATAAAATTGTCCGTAACACAAAAATACATACTTATTATGTAATACAAAATGTAAAACTTTAAATTGAATATGTAAAGCACAAATATTAAAAAAAAAAAAACATTCAACATATTTTACGTATATTATTAATATTTATACCTTTTATTTAAGTTACAATGAAATATAAAAATGTAACTAAAATTTAACTATTCGATGTATAAAATCTTTTTTCAATTATTAATAAAAATGGTTCCGAACCAACGAATTAAAAACGGGAGGAACACCCAAATATAAATATATATTCGTTTGTTCGCAACAATTTTTATAAGTTTTGGCCAAAGAAGAATGTGACAAAATTGATCACTTTGTCAATTCTTCTTTTCCCCAAAAAGGATGATGTAACAGAGCCATAATAAATAATAAAATGTCACCCTGTTTTCAAGTTGCCGCAACACCCGTTGTCTACCCACGGGTGTGGAACAACTTGAACACAGAGCAATTCGGCTCTGAATATTCATTATTATAAATTGGGACGACACAAGAAAACACGAACTAAGTGGTGAAGTTAAAATCAATTTGTACAAACTAAAATTAAAACTAAATAAAGTGTACAATTAAATGAAGAACATTTATCATACGAAAACTCTAATAAATAAAAGAACAAAAACTTAAACAACAAATACGTGTTTGGTTTTGGAAGTTTTATGTGGAGTGTGTTGCGACGTGCAAGCGCACGTCCATTTTTCGGAGGTTCATACAATGAACCTTTATAATAGCAAGTTTTATGATTTTGACTATTTTTATGTTCAGGAATTTTATCGTGTAACCTCTTCCGCCTTTTTTTTTAGGATAACCTGAAGATTTTGTTAAAGCTGATCGGGTATTTTCGGAAATTTTGCTGAAAAGCCGGCATGGAAAACAAAAAAGCGCTTCTTTTGTTGCACTCCAAACGAGCCAATCACGCTTTACTTTTTCTCCGTTTTTTTTAGAGTAGTATGGAGTATGATTTGAATGAAATGGCGACCACTTAAGTCGTTGGGAAGTCGAAATAAAATGTGATTTTAAGTTAGTTGAAGCATTTTTAACAGATAGCGCTTATAAAAATGTGTCAAAAACGTTTATCTAACTTAAAATCACATTTTATTTCGACTATGTCTGTGCCCCATAGTATTTGATCTGATGCTTATGATTTTAGTTAAGTGATTTTCAATTTTAAAACAATTTTTTGTAGCAACAAAATATGTATGTATCTATGAAATCCTAGTTAGAGTACTGTCAATACTGCTTTGCCTTGCCGGCCCCCAAAAACCTTCCGAGCCCTAGGGCAATTGCCCTGGCTGCCCCCACCCCCCCCCCCCCCTCTCTCCGCGGCCCTGGTAGGGACCATTAACAACCTCTTCCTGAGTTTTGGCGTTACTTAGTCTTGGGAAAATGTCTTTTAAGCGGTTGAATACTGCTGGTCTTTTTGCGATACATTTAAAAAAATTTTAGCAATGCCAAGTTTAATGTGGAGCAGCGGCAAAAATTTTCATTTCAGGAACAAGACTTTCGACTAGCCTATTGTCTTTAGGCCATTTCCGTCCAATGCGACTATTCCTGTTGTGCTGTTTGTACTGGTTTCTTCCTCTAATACCTTCTCCGTATCAGGAATCCCAATCGCACAAAAATCACAGATATTTTGGACGGCCAGATGCTGTTAAGCCTGTAATCAATGAAGCTATTTTGAGGCCGCAGAAAATGCGCCACTGGTGTTCGTAATATTTCACTACTTCCGGAATGTGTTTCAAATTATCGAAATTTTCACTAGTGTCAGTGCTATAAGCAATTGGAACTGAAGGATACTGCAGTTTCACCATGTGATTCACGGTTCGAATCCCGGTCCATCGCAATATGCCAGTAAATGTTTCTTTCTTTTCAGTTTCTCTTAGAAAACATAATAATTGAAATTCAGTTATTATAAGCCAGTGTTAAGCTCATGAATTCTTAAATATAAGTAGGAACTGAAGGCATTCTATTCGTCTTGTGCAAAAGCACAACTTTCAAGCTGATTAGTGAACTATCGATGAATGAACGCCAATCATCTCTTTTATAGGTTAACCCTATCGTCTCCATTAACTTTTCGATATCGTTGCAATAAGCGAAATTTTTTACATCATTCACATTGAAGAACTTTTCTAACTCTTTTTGGCGTTTTCGATATGCTGTTACTTTGGTACCTTTCGCCACGAAATTATTTCCTTTCTAAAATTAAGCAAGTTCTTCTGAGCTCTTCTGAGTCAAACACAAAATTGTAACAATTGCATCCAATTGGTTTTGTGTGACTACGATTGGGTCCTTTGATGTTTCATAAGATGTACCTTCACCAGCTTCGTATTCTGAGAAGATATGCATGGATATAGCAGGGGCGGTTGTAGTACTGATATCTGTTTGAAAATCAATACTTCGGAATGTTGGTACTTCTGAGTGCGGTAATGGTAATTGGACACTTGGCCCTGCTACATAAGTTTTATTCTTTGCTTTCCTTCTTTTCAAAGTTTTATGGTAGTTGATACATCCATAGCAATTTTCTTGTTGATGCGGGCTGTTGTCTAACCACATCATTGGTATACCAAAAGGCATAGCCTTCTTCTTTTCACGTTTCCATTGCATAAGACTTGAATAGCAATTAAAGCAAACTTTTTAGGGGCATAGTTTACGTCAGTGATAAACTCTTGCGAGAAATATTGTTTATAGGCTTCCAAAACACAATCACTCGCATTGCCACATTTTTCATCGCTCGCTATGAAACGTCCACAAACATTACAAAAATGGTCCATTTTACATTTCGTTCCAACATTTTTAATACAATATATATTATACAATGTATTAACTTAAATCACTCACATATTTTATCACTACCGAGCGACATCAGCTTCGGCTGAGTTCCGAGTCTTCACTGAATCTCTATTTATGATATTATAAGTTCGCATGTACGAAATAAATAAAGATCGCTACCTGTGCGGTGATTGGAAACAAAAAAGAGGAAGACGAGGAGAAAGAGGAAGAAGGGGAAGAAATTTATTGCATTTGACTGCAAAGTTCGAAGGTCGATTAAAAAAAAATTCGAACTAACATAAAAAAACGCCTCGATACGGGTCTTCTAATTTAGCCTCTATTTTCAAGCCTCTCTCTCAGAATCGACCTACCTTTTGCTAACCTGAATTTGTTCCACAGTGTTATTGTAGTAGCGCAAGTATATAGTCAAAGTGGCGTAGTAAAGTAGACGTAGTTTATTTCAGTAGAAGCCAATAATCGCCAAAGTTTATAAAAAAAATTGAAGACCCAAAGTCAAAATTGAGAAAAATTTTCAAATCCGAGGATTATTAAGCCACATAAAATTAAATAAGTAGATTAATGAATTTAAGTCATAAAATGTTTAGTTAATTGCGAAGAATATAAAGGGTAAATTTTCCAAATTTTTGATTAATTACGAAGAATATGAAGGGGGAGTTTTCGAAATTTTATTAATTGATAGTCTAATGTTTTCCAGTGCAGATACCGATTGAAAAAACTTATAAAATCTGAATATTCAAAAGTTAATTTAGTAAAATAACCATGTAAAATAAGTAAAAGGAAGTATGAGGAATTAAATAAAATAACGGAAGCTATATTGTAGACTCAGAAAATTGCTACAGCATTTGCAAGGAACACGTGTTAAAGAAATATCAAAGGAAGAAGCAAAATTGTAATGAGAATTAATTAATGAAAAATTATTATGTAATATAAGTTAAAACGCACTTACCTGGGACACCCTATTTTGGCAATTATACCTGATACGCAAAAATCGAAATAATATTTTAAATATTTTATGTATATATTGGACTTACGACACTCCGCAAAGTACCGTTTGCAAAAATCACCTGTAAAAACGTATCAAGTTTTCATACAAAAGAGGGTATTATGCAAAGGGATGTCCACACGCAAATCAGAACAAGTAAATTGTGTTTGTATGTGTTGGTAAATTACTTTTTGTTTATAAATTTCACACATTTTTATACTCAGTTGAGCAGAGCTCACAGAGTATATTAACTTTGATTGGATAACGGTTGGTTGTAAAGGAATCGAGATGGATATAGACTTCTATATATCAAAATCATCAGTATCGAAAAAAAATTTGATTGAGCCATGTCCGTCCGTCCGCCCGTTAACACGATAACTTGAGTACATTTTGAGGTATCTTCATGAATTTGGTATGCAGGTTCCTGGGCACTTATCTCAGATCGCTATTTAAAATGAACGATATCGGACTATAAACACGCCCACTTTTTCGATATCGAAAATTTCGAAAAATCGAAAAAGTGCGATAATTCATTACCAAAGACGGATAAAGCGATAAAACTTGGTTGGTGAGTTGAACTTATGACGCAGAATAGAAAATTAGTAAAATTTTGGACAATGGGCGTGGCACCGCCCACTTTTTAAAGAATTAATTTAGAAGTTTTTTCTGCCATGAAAAGCTCTCAGTGAAAACTCATCTGCCTTGCAGATGCCGTTCGGAGTCGGCAAAAAACATTTAGGTCCCGTCCGGCCAATTTGTAGGGAAAATCAAGAGGAGCACGATGCAAATTGGAAGAGAAGCTCGGCCTTAGATCTCTTCGGAGGTTATCGCGCCTTACATTAATTTTTTTATGTATAATTTAGAACTTTTGCAAGCTGTAATTTGGCAGCTGTTGAAGATATCATGATGAAATGTGGCAGGAACGTTACTCCTATTACTGTATGTATGCCTAATAAAAATTAGCAAAATCGGAGAACGACCACACCCACTTAAAAAAAAATTTTTTTTAAGTCAAATTTAAAAAAAAAAAGTTAATATCTTTACAGTATATAAGTAAATTATGTCAACATTCAACTCCAGTAATGATATGGTGCAACAAAATACAAAAGTAAAAGAAAATTTCAAAATGGGCGTGGGTCCGCCCTTTTTCATTTAATTTGTCTAGGATACTTTTAATGCCATTAGTCGAACAAAAATTTACCAATCCTTGTGAAATGTGGTAGGGGCTTAGATTCTAGGACGATAACTGTTTTCTGTGAAAAGGGCGAAATCGGTTAAAGCCACGCCCAGTTTTTATACACAGTCCAACGTCTGTCCTTCCGCTCGGCCGTTAACACGATAACTTGAGCAAAAATCGATATACCTTTACTAAACTTAGTTCACGTACTTATCTGAACTCACTTTATCTTGGTATTAAAAATGGGCGAAATCCGACTATGACCACGCCCACTTTTTCGATATCGAAAATTTCGAAAAATAAAAAAAATTCCATAATTCTATACCAAATACGAAAAAGGGATGAAACATGGTAATTGGATTGGTTTATTGACGCAAAATATAACTTTAGAAAAACACTTTGTAAAATGGTTGCGACACCTACCATATTAAGAAGAAGAAAATAAAAAAGTTCTGCAGGGCGAAATCAAAAGCCTTGGAATCTTGGCAGGAATACTGTTCGTGGTATTACATATATAAATAAATTAGCGGTACCCGACAGATGATGGTCTGGGTCACCCTGGTCGACATTTTGGTCGATATCTCGAAAACAACTATCACCACTCCCTTTTAAAACCCTCATTAATACCTTTAATTTGATACCCATATCGTACAAACACATTATAGAGTCACCTCTGGTCCACCTTTATGGCGATATCTCGAAAAGGCGTCCACCTATAGAATCAAGGCCCACTCCATTTTAAAATACTCATTATCACCTTTAGTTTGATACCCATATTGTACAAACGCATTCTAGAGTCAACCCTGGTGCACCTTTATAACGATATCCCGAAAAGGCGTCACCTATAGAACTAAGGCGGACTCCCTTTTAAAATACTCTGTAGTCGTCGCGCAAGAATTTTTGCGCTCGAATGTATAGCAATGAGTAACAACAAATAAAAAAAAACCTTAGAACGGTGTTGTTTTGTACACGATATAATTGCGAATGACAAATCTTTATTGAGAGTTTGTTACAAAGTACAATGAGGGTTGCAATGAGAAAAAACTCAAATGTGTAGTAGGTGATGCCACTTGGTTATGCAGTAGCGCTCTGAACATCCTCCCCCCCTTGGCAGGATATACCGCCAACTATGTCGTCATTGACGAGAAGAGCACACAATTTCGCTATAGCTCGTTTACAAATACCACCTTCCGTTTTAACTTCTGCTACACGAACCATGCCATCGTTCCCCTTGAAGACTTGAGTTACTCGACCGAGTGGCCACTTTAGTGGTGGTAGTGATTCATCTTTGATTAGAACCAAGGGTCCTACTGCAACGTTTTGTTTGGTAGATCGCCAACGTGAACGCTGTTGCAGGAGAGATAGATATTCAGAGCTCCACCTTCTCCAGAATACCTGTTGCATGAACTGAACTTGCTGCCAATGGTCAAGTCGACCTACCTTAAGTGTCGAGATGTTGGGTTCTGGTATTGATGTTAGTGGCGCTCCAATCAAAAAATGATCCGGAGTTAGCACGTCTAAGTCATCAGGGTTCTCTGAAATTGGAAAAAGTGGTCGGGAATTTATTATTGCTGAAATCTGACATACAAGAGTCCTAAGTTCATCAAAAGTGAGCAAAGCAGTTCCAACTGTTCGCCAGAAGTGGAATTTCGCCATTTTGACCGATGCCTCCCAGAGGCCCCCAAAATGCGGAGACCTGGGTGGTATGAATTTCCAATCAATTCCTTCGATGATACATTCTCGATAAACCCTTTCAACGTGTTGCTGCGTAAGGAAACTCTTGTGTAATTCAGCCATCTCGTTTTTTGCCCCAACAAAGTTTGTGGCGTTATCTGACCAAATCACCATAGGTTTGCCACGAGTGGAATAAAATCGTCGCAAAGCCGCTAAAAACGAATCTGTCGACAAATCTTTAATGAGTTCCATGTGCACTGCTTTCGTGGAGAAGCATATGAACAGGCAGATATAACATATTGTTGCTGGTTGCCTCTTATTTCAGATCGGTAATGGAACGGTCCACAGTAATCAACGCCGGTGGTGAGAAATGGTCGACTGGGTCGAACGCGCTCTTCGGGTAAGTTTCCCATAATCTGCTCGCACACCTTCGGCTTGAGCCTAAAACATCGTACGCATTTACTTATGACATGGCTCACCACCTTTTTTCCTCCGATGGGCCAGTATTGTTGTCGTATTGCTGCCAATAATGCTAGAGGGCCAGCAAGTAAATTTTTATGGTGGAAGTGTAAAATAATTGAATTTGTTAGAGGATGCCCCTTTGGCAGCAGAATCGGATGTTGTGATTGATAACTTAACAGCGAATTTTTCAAGCGTCCTCCTACTCGTATGAGGCCAAAGGTATCCAAAAATGGTGAGAAAGAAGCCAATGTACTAGACGAGCTTAGCGGTGTATTATTTTTTAGGGATTTGTATTCCGAACAAAAATCCACCCTTTGTATCATGCGAAGTAACCACCAAGTTCCTTGTTGTATGTGTGTTGCAGTGAGTGCGCCAGAACGGTCTCTTTTAAAAAACATGTGTGCGTATCCATATATACTCTGCATTGCTGCAAATGAATTTATGTATTTGCAATTAAGCGAAGTGTCGATCACCGACGTCGATGACAGCAAATTGGCAAAGTTTCAATTTGAGTATTGAATTTCGGCCAATCATATTCTGAGTTGCGAAGAAATGGTGGTCCGTTGGCCCATAACAATGAGTTTGATAGCTCCATCGGCGAAGCACCCCTCGACAAAATGTCTGCTGGGTTGGCACCTGTTGGAACATACCGCCACTCCATACCACTTGTGAGGTGCTGTATGCTTGTTATGCGATTTGCGACGAAAGTATTAAAACATGAGGGCTCTTCTTTAAGCCAAGACAAAACAATGGTTGAGTCTGACCAACAAAAAAATGGACAGTTGAAAATATCTAACTTATCAATGGTACTCACTACTTGCGACAAAAGTGCCGCGGCACAAAGTTCCAGCTTGGGAACCGTGACTTTTTTAAGAGGTGCAACCATAGATTTGGAACAGAGTAAATTGACTCGAACATCTCTATGTAGGCGGGCACCAATATATATACAAGCGCCGTAAGCTGAAACACTAGCATCGCAGAATGCATGTACCTCCAGATTAGCGGTTGGACTGGCCACGTATCGAGGAAATGCTAACTTGCTTATGGTGCCGAGTTCCCTATAAAGCTGTAGCCAAGCTGTCTCATAAGTCATTGGTAGGCTTTCATCCCAGTCAAATTTTTCTGTCCACAAGCGTTGAAGAAACATTTTTGCTTTGCATATTATAGGTCCAATTAATCCCAATGGATCATAAAATTGCGCTATTGTTGACAAAACTAAGCGTTTAGTTATGCCCTTTTTTACATGTGGTGCGATAAACGAAAAAATAAATAAATCCTCTTCAGGATTCCATTGTAGTCCTAGAGTTTTTGTAATGTAGCTGCCATCATCGAACTTGATCAGCTTCTCTCTATCTGCTGCTGGCACTTTGTTAAGCACTTCTGGGGCATTCGAGCACCACTTTCTTATTTTAAAATTCCCTTTGCCTAGTAGCTCAGACGTTTGACGCATTATTTGGCTTACGTGGTCAATGGTATCACCGCCGGTAATGAGGTCATCAACATAAAAATCTCGCAAGACTATTTGAGCACCGAGTGGATAGGATCCTGCTTCATCGGCCGCTAGCTGATGCATGGAACGAACTGCCAAGAAGGGTGCAGACTTTGTGCCGTACGTTACCGTATCGAGTTTGAACATTTGGATATCATCTCTTGGATCGTCTCTCCAAATAATGCACTGCAAATAGTTATCCGGTTCAGTGACTCGGATGCATCTATACATTTTGCAGATGTCGCCGGTCAGTGCGACCGGATGTGAGCGGAAACGAATGAGAGTGTCAGATAGCTTTGGTTGTATTGTTGGGCCGTCATCATAACCTCGTTTAACGAATAGCCAGTTGATGTCATTGCTGAGCTGTCAAAGACGACTCTCAACTTAGTGGTTGTGCTATCGTTTTTAAACACGCAATGATGGGGCATAAAATAGGTAGGTACTGTTGACGGAAGTTTTGATATAGGGGACATATGGCCAAGGTCTATATACTCCTTCATGAATGATGTGTATTGTAATTTCACTTCATCATTGCGCCCTAGGCGTCTTTCAAGAGCGAGGAACCTTCGCAAGGCTTGCTGATAGGAATCCCCAAGTAGGTTTACGCTGGACCGCAAAGGTAGACGCACTGAGTACTCACCAGTTTCCATGCGGCTGTAGTTCGCATTAAAATGAGCCTCGCATTCGATTTCCTCCTTTGTAGCCCTTCGTATTGGTTCGAAACAATTTTCTATCTCCCAGAATGAACGCACCATTTCGTTTGTTGACTGGTGTTCTGAACTACATTCAGGTGAATTTATTGGTGTAGTTAAGTAAGATGATAGCTTAGACGAAGTGTTACGACCGCCAGACACGACCCAACCAAAGCGAGTTTTTTGTAAGATGTGATTATTATTTTTTAAATGAATCTGTCCAACGCAAAGTAACTCAAAGAATATACTTGCACCGATGAGGAGATCTACATGTTGAGGCTTATGGAATTCAGGGTCCGCGAGATTAATGTTTACTGGAATATCCCAATGAGTGATGTCAAGTGGATAACTTGGTTGACAATCAGTAATTGTAGGTGTTACGGCTGAAGTTAAGGTCGTGGCGAAGTTGTTGTATACCGATTGAATGGTGATGTTTACGCTAGAGCTGACAACGAGTTCTGAGTCTCCAATACCAGAGACCGCTATAGATGATTTAGATTTTTTCAATTGCAAATAATTAGCGAGTTTTGTTGTAATAAAATTAATTTGTGAAGCTGAGTCTAAAATAGCGCGACATGGGACAAGAGCACCTACGGAATTACGAACTAAAACAACAGCCGTTGCAAGGAGCACACATTGGTTTAAATTGAAATTTGGATGAGCAATAATTGAATCGGTTGTTGTTGTCCTGGCAACCAGCGCTGCTGGCTGCGTTGCTCCCGGGGAGCTTTCAGTTGTACTGGGATTTGTCTGATCTTTATAAATAAAATATAGTAGCGTGTGGTGCATTAACGAGCAGCGGCGACATGCTGACGACTTGCATTGTTGCACCTGATGACCTGGTTTGAGGCAGTTAATACATAACTGAGCCCTTTTGGCTTCTTTCCACCGGCCATTCGGCCTTAGATTGTCGAAGGTTGGGCAAGAATATACAATGTGATCAAGCTAATGACAGATAGCACAGGTTTTTTGAGTAGGCGTTGAAACGACAAATGCATTTTTACGATACTTAACATTGCTCACCTGGGTGCTAGGTGTTTTCGTTACCATAGCATGATCCACATTTTCTATAGTTTGACATCTCCTTTGCAAAAAGCTCACCATGTCCTGCCACGTTGGCAGGTTATCGGCAGAAACTCGTTCTTCCCATTTTGTGTGAGTAGTAGAATCCAATTTCTGAGCAGTAATATGTTGAAATAAGCAATCGGCTATTTGCTCGGAAGTGCCTAGCGACTGCAACGCTCGTACATGCGATACTACCTTGTCTACAAGTGAACGTAGCTCTGTTGATTTTCTATCAGCACTCACCTTTTGCAGCTGAAACAGCTCATGAATGTGTGCCTGAAAAATTAATCGGCGATTATCAAATCGTTCAACAAGTAAGTTTAAAGCAATTGTGTAATTTTGATCACGCATCTCAAGTGATTGAATGGTGTCTAGCGCGGCACCTTTCAAACATGAGCGCAAATGCTGGAATTTTCCAGGTTAGACAGCTCGGAGTCAGTGTGAACAATAGTTTGAAACATGCCGTAAAAATCCGGCCACTCTGTATACGCTCCTTCAAACGATGGCAACTTTAATTCGGGCAGGCGGGATCTTTGCTGTTTTACCACAACAACGGATTGGTGCTCTTGAAGCTGCGGGTTTCTCGTTGATGACATTATCTGTGAGTCCATCTTATTTATCTCCCTGGTGTATGCTGTCTTTGCTTTTATAAATGACGCAGTAAATTGATCGCGAGTACTGGCTTCAATCTCACCGGGGTCTTCCTTTTCCAGTTGAGACTGTGTTGACTCGAAATGATCCTGGGTACGGTTAAGCTGTTCCAATCTCACCGATAGCTCAGCATGGTCCATGGACTGCAATTCATCTGCATCAACTTGTATCAAGCTTATCTGGCGAAGAAGTGCTTCGCTTTTCTTTTTTAAGAACGACATTTCTTAAATAACGTGTTGATTTTCCCAAGTTATCGAGCGAATATTGTGATTTAATAAGTTGAGTCCAACTGATTGCAATGCACAACTAGTTTTGCATACCAAAAACGAAAATTAGATGATCCAACTCAACTTAACTGTTGAATCGCGTGATTTGTACAGTTACAATGTATGTATGTACGAAAGTTATGCACTAGCAAGCAAACAAAAAGGACACATAAGCGAATAGCGGTGCCTATGTGATCACGTCGGGGTCACCAAAAAATGTAGTCGTCGCGCAAGAATTTTTGCGCTCGAATGTATAGCAATGAGTAACAACAAATAAAAAAAAACCTTAGAACGGTGTTGTTTTGTACACGATATAATTGCGAATGACAAATCTTTATTGAGAGTTTGTTACAAAGTACAATGAGGGTTGCAATGAGAAAAAAACTCAAATGTGTAGTAGGTGATGCCACTTGGTTATGCAGTAGCGCTCTGAACATACTCATTACACCTTTCATTTGATACCCGTATCGTACAAACAAATTCTAGAGTCACCCTTGGTCCACCTTTATGGCGATATCTCGAAAAGGCGTCCACCTATAGAACTAAGGCCCACTCCCTTTTAGGTGTCACACCCATTTTATAAAGTTTTTTTCTAAAGATATATTTTGCGTCAATAAACCAATCCAATTACCATGTTTCATCCCCTGTTCGTATTTGGTATAGAATTATCGCAGTTTTTTCATTTTTCGAAATTTTCGATATCGAAAAAGTGGGCGTGGTCATAGTCGGATTTCGCCCATTTTTAATAGCAAGATAAAGTGAGTTCAGATTTTATATCGTTATCGTGTTAATGGCCGAGCGGAAGGACAGACGGTCGACTGTGTATAAAAACTGGGCGTAGCTTCAACCGATTTCGCCCTTTTTCACAGAAAACAGTTACCGTCCTAGAATCTAAGCCCCTACCAAATTTCACAAGGATTGGTAAATTTTTTTTCGACTTATGGCATTAAAATATCCTAGACAAATTAATCGAAAAAGGGCGGAGCCACGCCCATTGTGAAATTTTCTTTTATTTTTGTATATTGCTGCACCATATCATTACTGTAGTTGAATGTTGACATAATTTACTCATATACTGTAAAGATATTAACCTTTTTTTTATTTGGCTTAAAATTTTTTTTTTTTTAAAGTGGGCGTGGTAGTTCTCCGATTTTCAAATTTTTATTAAGCATACATATAGTAATAGGTGTAACGTTCCTGCCACATTTCATCATGATATCTTCAACGACTGCCAAATTACAGCTTGCAAAACTTCTAAATTACCTTCTTTAAAAAGTGGGCGGTGCCAGGCCCATCGTCCAAAATTTTTCTAATTTTCTATTCTGCGTCATAAGTTCAACTCACCTACCAAGTTTCATCGCTTTAACCGTCTTTGGTAATGAATTATCGCACTTTTTCGTTTTTTCGAAATTTTCGATATCGAAAAAGTGGGCGTGGTTATAGTCTGTTATCGTTCATTTTAAATAGCGATCTGAGACGAGTGCCAGGAACCTGCGTACCAAATTTCATCAAGATACCTCAAAATTTACTCAAGTTATCGTGTTAACGGACGGACGGGCCGACGGACATGGCTCAATCAATTTTTTTTTCGATACTGATGATTTTGATATATGGAAGACTATATCCATCTCGATTCCTTTATACCTGTAAAACCAACCGTTATCCAATCAAAGTTAATATACTCTGTGAGCTCTGCTCAACTGAGTATAATAACATTCACAATTTTTTTAAACATAAACAATTATAAACATTTACATACATTAATTTACACGTTTATCTGCTTTGACGTCGAGCTTAATACTGTTCGTTTGTTTGTTAACAAGTGTATGTAGATGTGTCCGTTTTGTAATTCATTCTTATGTTCGGCGGAGTGTTTATTATATGTAAAATTTCCAATGTTAGGCGTTTGGTGTAGCATTGTTCTTGTGCTAAAATTGATGCTCTTTCGAAGTTTGGAGAATGCTACCGGCCAGTGGGCCATTAGTGTTGTTGTTGCGATACTTGAATCTGTAATCCTTTTACCCATATGCATAGGCTCGCGAAGATGTTACCGCGGCAGTGAAATGACATACGAGCGTGCATGCTTATTGAACCAGGCTAAGCTCTTCGGCTGGGGTGGGTTGTTGTATGAACCATTCACACTGCATACATACATAAACATTTATTTATCATGCACTGTATTTTCTTTCCAAAAGAAAAATACTCAAAACAAATGACTACAATAATTACGGCAGCGCACTACGGAACAACACCAAAAAGACCACTTAGAATACTAATTAAAACGGACCGACGGATAGGTAGCATTTCTTGTGGGGATGGAAACATGCAACGAAATGATCGCGAAACGAAACCCCACGAAAACAAATCATTATTTAGGAGACATAGATGACATTTGTCTCCTTCTCACTCCCTTCCCAACCATGTGTGAGAGTACAAAGATTTTGTCTCTCCCAACCCACCTAACATAATATTCAACGCGTAGATCACATTCAAAAGAAACTTATTTACTCTTTATTCATTTTTGATATAAAGCTTCGTTACATTAATATATGTTTTTGTTGCAGTGAGAGCAATTCAGCACGCTGAATGACTATCATCATATGCAACCACAAAAAATAGATAAACGTACATATGTATGTATGTATATTAGGGTGGCCAATTAATTGGGTGACATTAATTGCCAAATGATTTTATAATAAAGTGAAAATTAATGAAAATAGTTTTTAATTAAATGAAATCTATGTCGGAATAGATACTTTAAACGTACTAAGCGATTTAAGCCCTTCGATCTATAAAAGTTTACCAAAGAAATGCGTACGTACCTTTTGCAATTGGATGATCCCACGTTGTTTGCGCAAACAGCCAGATTTCTCCTTGCAGGCGTCTGTCCAGTTTCGTTATTCTTCTATAGGGCAAAGATGCTTATATCGCTTTCACAAAAAATGAAGTTTTCTCTCAAATATCTTGTAGCTCAAATGCAATTTGAGTGGATTTACACAAATCAAATAAAAGTATTTACGAACTTTGGAAATTTACCAGATTTTACGTATATATGTATCGACGATAGATTAAATAGAGGACATAAAATATATGTATATGTCTAGTCACGCTGGTTAATTAAGATGCTGGATAGCTTATATTTGTTCGTCTGGGGATTGGTTGTCTGGCCGGGAATGATTTGTCTCTTTGATTTGAGGGTTAAGTTAAGTGCCAGTTAAGATTTTTGTTCCTGCTCCGATTAAATAGATTATTTGACAGATGCAGGTAATTTTTCTGTTGAAACAAAGTTGGGATATATATATGCACGAATGCCTAAGGAAATGCATTTCACGTATTATAAATATACGTACCATGTGGATAACGGATGACTGAAAATATAAGTCTCCGGTTGCCGAAAATTTTACGACTCAGGCGAGGAGCCTATGCTCAAAGAGCACTCCTCAAAAAAAAAACGAATGCCAAAAACTTTATTTGTATTAACTTTTTATTTAAATTACTTTCAATTAAACTTGTGCCGTTCAGTGCGCACCGAAAAAAAATTTTTAATTAATTGGCAAATAAATATCGTTATGTCACTAAGAGCCTGTGCGATATTACTTGGTCGGAAGCTGAATCAAAACTGCCGAGCCCAAAGATGTCCACGAGCGACTTACATGCAAAATCTTAGAAAAGATTTCTAGAATTTTCTGAAGTGTTATTTATACGCACTTTCCATAAGAGAGAGTGAAACACTAACATAGCTTAAACCCTGTTTTTAGCAGTGTGGCTTGTTTTGCCAAGGTAGTAGCTTAGGCTGTTCAAAACCGAACCTGCCAAACGCATACGTGTGAATGAAGGCCACAGCGATGTCACTGTAGAGAATCGCTACTAGTAAAAGCGAAAGCGAGACGGAATTTGCTATCCTCGAACCTGTAGGCACTCTACTCTAATATTACAGTCGTGGTGGCAATAAAAGTATACTAGGAAAATATACAAACATAATTTTATTAATGAGCAGGCATCACAAGGGCAAATTAAAAATTCGAGCGAAAGTATATAGAATTTTGAAATTAAAAAAATGAATGCGAGTCGGGTGGCCTATTTGCGTAAAATTATTTTCCGAGTGGCTGGATATCTTTACAGTGATACGTTCCCACCAATTTTCCTTCCTCGTCTTCTAAAACATAATACGCTGTTCCTTGCCTACTTCGAACCCGCGCCTTGAGAAAAGTGGGGGCTAGTTTGCTATTTAAGTTTTTTTTCTGGTTGCTGAGGGCGAAATTCCTTCGAAGTACCGTCTGACCTACCCTAAAAGCAACTGGTCTAGTTCTTAAGTCGTATGTTTTTGCGTTGATATTATATGAATTTTGTAGGTTTGTACGTACCGTGTCTCGAATTTGGGAAAGGGTTTTGTGACGTTGCTGTGGATTCGCTATACGTCCTTCTTCTAACATCCCTATATTTCTTAATAACCTATAGTCATTTCCATGCGTTATCATATGTTGTCCAAAGACTATAAAGTACGGGCTCTGCGATGTCGACTGGTGTATAGAGTTACGTAACGCGCAGTTAATACTACTTAAATGTTGGTCCCATTCGCGTTGGTCATCTTTTATATAAGCACGCAGCGCCGCATTTATAGACCTGTTAACCCGCTCTGAACTATTACTTTGCGGAGAATGTACTGCAGTGCATATATGTTTAACCCCATACTTTGTTAGAAACGCTTCGAATTCGCCCGACCTAAATTGACTTCCGTTATCGCTTACCATAATCTCTGGTACCCCAAATACGTCAAAGATATGTTCTTTTAAATAATTTACTATAGGTGTTGTCGTAAACTTTCTTGGAGGATAAAGAAAGGTAAACTTTGAAAGCTGGTCTAACACAATTAGTATGCCAATATGTCCGTTCTTTGATCTGGGAAATGGCCCGATAAGGTCCTCGAAAAGTCGTTGAAATATACGATCGGTTGGTGTGAACTTTCCCATTGGCGGCCTTAAAACTTTTGTTGGATGCTTCGTGGTTTTACAGGTTTCGCACCTTCCCAAATAGTCACGAACTGAACGCAGGAGTCCTGGCCAAAAGAAAAATCGTCGAATGCGCTCAGCTGTCGTAGCTACACCGCCATGCGCGCTCGTTGGACCATCATGGGCGTTGCGAATCACTTCTTCTCTTAGACCCTCAGGAACCACTAACTTCCATGCCAAATCCTGTTGTTCATTATCACCCGTATAAAATTCAGTTTTGTGATAGAGAAACTTTCCTTTAACCTCAAAGTCCGGATACTTATTTCTATTACCCATTGTGCTATCACGTAAATTTGCATAAGCATGATCGTCAAAAGCCGTCGATGAAAGGTCAATGTCTGGCACACAGTCCACTTGTATGCCGGCCAGTCCCTCTATGCTTTCGGAGAACATACGCGACAATGCATCAGGCACTACATTTTCACTTCCTTTTCGATGCTCTATAGTAAATTTAAAGGATTGGAGTTTAAGTGCCCACCGAGCCAACCTGCCACTTAAGTCTGCTTGCCTCATAAGCCAGCGCAGGCTTGCATGGTCTGTAATTATCTTAAACTCCTGACCTTCTACGTATGGACGAAACTTTTTTACTGCTAAAATTGCTGCCAAACATTCTTGTTCGGTGACGGAATAATTCCGTTGAGCTTTATTTAGCTTCTGAGACATATACGAGATCGGAACTTCTTCTCCACTCTCGCTTACTTGTGCCAACACGGCCCCTACTCCATTTTTGCTAGCATCGCACTGAATTATGAATGGCTTTGAAAAATCCGGGTTCGCAAGAAAAGGAGCAGAAGTTAAGCGCTGCTTTAACATACGGAAGGCTTCCTGTGCTGAATCTGTCCACTCGAATTTCCTTCTTAAGCAATTCTGTTAAAGATTCAGTTATGTCCGCAAAGTTTTCAATAAAGCGGCGGTATCACCCAGCCATTCCCAAGAAGCGACGGAGTTGTCGTACGGTATTTGGAGCAGGATACTCGACTATGGCAGGGACTTTGTCTGGATCAATTTGTAAGGTTCCGCCTCCTACCACATAGCCTAAGTATTTGACTTGCTTGCGACAGAATTTGTTCTTCGCAATATTGATTGTGAGTCCTGCCTTGAGTATGTGATAAGCCACTTCTTGCAATAATTCTACATGAGCATTGAAATTTTCTGAAATGAGAATGAGGTCGTCTAAATACACGAAAACGCGTTCTTTCAAATTGTATGGAATCTCCCTATCCATTAGCCGACACATGGTTTGCGGTGCGTTGCACAAGCCGAATGGCATAACCGTAAATTGATATAAAGGCCGGTTCGGAATAGTGAACGCGGTTTTTTCTCGAGAACTAGCCTCGAGCGGGATTTGCCAAAAAGCATCTTTTAAATCCAGGCTAGATATAAATTCCGCCCGAGGTAGTTGGCTCAATATCCCCTCAATGTGTGGCAATGGATAAGCGTCCTTTCGTGTTACCTCATTGACCTTTCTACTATCAAGGCATAGTCTAACCTTCCCGTGTTTTCTGACAAGAACAACTGGAGAGGACCAGGCACTGCTTGACTCTTCTATTACTCCTAATTTGAGCATGCGCTCAATCTCTTGCCCTACCAGTTTCTCTATAGCAGGTGAAATAGGAAAGTGTCTCTGCTTAATCGGCTTAGCCGTTCCTACGTCAATTTCATGCTCAATAAATTCGGTTTTGCCCAATCCATTTTCTTCGTAAGATGGAAAACAACGAACAGCCGAATCAAGTTTTTGTTGTTGTTCCAAAGTCAACTTATGTATATTATCGTCGATGTTGGATATAGTAGTTTCGCTTATAATGTGAGACGCCAGCTGGAAGCTTCTCCAAAAATGTACACTTAAATAAACATCCTGGGTAAGCGACGGTATTATTTAAAACTCAATGGGTTTAGAATCCTCTTTGTAAGTAACTGCTAAATCGACAACTCCCTCTATTTGTTGTTTGCTGCCATCAGCAGTACGAGCATGTGACTTAAGTGCTTTAATATGTAACTCATTCTGTCTCTTGAAGACTTCGCGAGCTAATGATCCTCCAAGGCAACTCACTGACGCTCCGGAGTCCAGTAACCCAAGCACTTCCTTACCCAATATGCTTATTTTTGCGTAAGGCTTCACATCATCAGGTTTACAAAGAATTGTCGATACAAGTCTAGAACGTTTTAGTTTTAAATCTTTCCAGTATTCCCTACCTCGTACAGCTGACCTAGTTGGCTTGAAGATTTGTTCGCGGCGCGCTTTATACGCTTCTAGCCGTTCGTGGAAAGGCCTAATTGGGTATCGAGAAGGAATATCCTGTGAATTTAAGCGATCTTTCGCCAAAGGTTTCAAAATCTGTATGGTTTTTAATTTATCTGTGCATTCGGATGTTTGCTTCTGTTGCAAACATCCCGTCTCAAGTTTCCCGACCTGTTACAGTTTGGACAGTTTGGGAGGAAGAAAGCTATTAGGCCGCAGCCATAACAAAAGACGCGCCGTGGTTTAACACACTGTTTATAGTTATGCCCTAACTCGTCACAATTCCAACACTTCCCTTCAGCTTCGTTTTTCAGTGCCGAAATACCTACTACGCCATCAGCCTCATTTGGACTTTCCTCTATAGCTATATGTTCAATTTCCGATATCTGTCTCCTACTAGGAAATTGCTTGACCGTCAATTTGGCGTTCAACCCTTGAACTGATTCAAGAAAGTTTTCCCGTTTAAGTCACGCCTGACGCAAGTCATTTAAGTTTACTATATTAAAATGTAGTAACTCTAACCGAATATCGGGACGTAAATTGCGTACGAGAGTTTCTACCAACTCGCGTTCTTCCATCGTCGTGTTCAAACCATCAGTCAATGATAAAACTCCCTCTAAATACTGCTCGAAAGACTCATTGGCTTTTTGTTTCCTATTACGGATCGACTCTTTTATGTCGAAATCTGTGCGAACGTCTTTAAAATGTGTCTTCAAATCTTCACAAAAATCAAACCATTCTATTGCCCTATTCGATCGATGATAACGCCAGAACCAATTCTTGGCTTTACACTCGAACAAAATGTAAGCGTTTTCCCCAAGCGCGTTGAAGTTACCTCGTAATGATGACATTGTCAATGCATTCACTCTATAAATGAACTCATTAACTGAAATGCCTTGGCTAGATCCATCGAAGGTCAACTTCCAATGGGAAATAATTTTGCCGATAGCACTAGTAGAAGCGAATGAATCTCTTTGTGATTGAAATGGACGATCGCGGTTAGCTTCTGCCTGTGAAGCTGGTGCTTCGTTAGCGTTTTGACTTATCATGCTGTTGTCAATATTGTTAGGATCCTGTCTAGGTGGAAATTGTTCGACCACTCGAGATGGCGAACGATTAAGATTGAGTGCAGAAAATTGTTGCTCTAATGCATTACTAACTAGACGTTCAATGTTACTTTGTATGCTACGAGATAAAGTTTCCTGGTGCCTACGAACGACAGTCTCCACTACTTCCTCTATGCGTGTCAAGTCATTGTTCTGATTATTAGAATTCATAACGTTAATAGTACGATTTTGCCTATTACGAGAATTACGATTATTTCGTGGTGCAGAGTTTGGAGCTTGATTGGGTCTCCTTAATGAGCGTTCCAACGAACCATTCTCTGCTCGAGAACTTCGCAAACGAGTTACTGCCCCGCCCGTTGAAATATTTTCTAAACTGATAGCCTGCCCACTGAAATCCGTAAATGAATGACTACTACACACCCTACGACACAAAGGACATGTATTGTTGTTATTCATCCATGTTGATATACAATTAATGTGAAAACGATGGCTGCATGGAGCAATCACATTACCAACACCGTTCATTACCTCGCTACAAATTGTGCACACATCGCTCTGTTCCAGAGGAAGTGCTAAATTTTCCACACTATGCCGAACAGACATGTCGAAACAATCAAATCCAACCAAATCCCAGAAATCAAATATATTTTTTTTTTTCTTGCAAAGTAGCTAAATTACTTTTATTTTGTGAAATCTTTTACTTTATTAAAACACTCCGATATCATATACATATGAATCTGCCTGCATCTGCATGTATACATACATATATGTGACACACTCTATGACGCTATGTAAGCATATGCATTTATGTTTAATACAAATGTATATTCAAAAATATGTTTATAACCACAAGTTAAATTGTTAAATATGTTTCCAAATATTTGCAACCAAAAATCAAAATTTTTCCTCGATTCCTCTTTTTCAGTTCTGCAAATATTTTTCTTAAAAAAAATATGTATGTAAATTTTTCCTCTGCTAAATTACTGCAATCTGTGAATGTGATCCACTACGTTGAATTTCTTGAAGAGACCATAATGCTTCGTTTTCAATGCTCGTTTCACAACTAAAGAAAATAAACAAAAATTTGTGCGCTAGAGCTACGCCAAGCGATATTATTTGCAAGCAATCAGCTGAATTGAAGCCAACGTCGTACTCACAAAAGAAATATCGCTTTGAGACTGTTTCAAAACACACACATATCACTGGCAGAGAATAAAAAAAATGTTTCAAATTATGCTCTATTCCAAATGACAAGTATATGCAATCCACAATCCCAGTAAGGAAAATGTATCATTGCTTGTAGAGTTTGGTTAGCTAAACGACCTGTGGCATTTAAACTAATTCCATCTCCCCTAAAGCCATGACAAACTGATAATCAGATGAAAAATGTATATTTGGGTACCCGCCATATAGCGAGCTCCACGTTTTGGGCGCCATTTTTATGTAATGTACCTTGTACCCATATGCATAGGCTCGCGAAGATGTTACCGCGGCAGTGAAATGACATACGAGCGTGCATGCTTGTTGAACCAGGCTAAGCTCTTCGGCTGGGGTGGGTTGTTGCATGAACCATTCACACTGCATACATACATAAACATTTATTTATCATGCACTGTATTTTCGTTCCAAAAGAAAAATACTCAAAACAAATGACTACAATAATTACGGCAGCGCACTACGGAACAACACCAAAAAGACCACTTAGAATACCAATTAAAACGGACCGACGGATAGGTAGCATTTCTTGCGGGGATGGAAACATGCAACGAAATGATTGCGAAACGAAACCCCACGAAAACAAATCATTATTTGGGAGACATAGATGACATTTGTCTCCTTCTCACTCTCTTCCCAACCATGTGTGAGAGTACAAAGATTTTGTCTCTCCCAACCCACCTAACATATTATTCAACGCGTAGATCACATTCAAAAGAAACTTATTTACTCTTTATTCATTTTTGATATAAAGCTTCGTTACATTAATATATGTTTTTGTTGCAGTGAGAGCAATTCAGCACGCTGAATGACTCTCATCATATGCAACCACAAAAAATAGATAAACGTACATATGTATGTATGTATATTAGGGTGGCCAATTAATTGGGTGACATTAATTGCCAAATGATTTTATAATAAAGTGAAAATTAATGAAAATAGTTTTTAATTAAATGAAATCTATGTCGGAATAGATACTTTAAACGTAATAAGCGATTTAAGCCCTTCGATCTATAAAAGTTTACCAAAGAAATGCGTACGTACATTTTGCAATTGGATGATCCCACGTTGTTTGCGCAAACAGCCAGATTTCTCCTTGCAGGCGTCTGTCCAGTTTCGTTATTCTTCTATAGGGCAAAGATGCTTATATCGCTTTCACAAAAAATGAAGTTTTCTCTCAAATATCTTGTAGCTCAAATGCAATTTGAGTGGATTTACACAAATCAAATAAAAGTATTTACGAACTTTGGAAATTCACCAGATTTTACGTATATATGTATCGACGGTAGATTAAATAGAGGACATAAAATATATGTACATGTCTAGTCACGCTGGTTAGTTAAGATGCTGGATAGCTTATATTTGTTCGTCTGCGGATTGGTTGTCTGGCCGGGAATGATTTGTCTCTTTGATTTGAGGGTTAAGTTAAGTGCCAGTTAAGATTTTCGTTCCTGCTCCGATTAAATAATTTATTTGACAGATGCAGGTAATTTTTCTGTTGAAACAAAGTTGGGATATATATATGCACGAATGCCTAAGGAAATGCATTTCACGTATTATAAATATACGTACCATGTGGATAACGGATGGCTGAAAATTTAAGTCTCCGGTTGCCGAAAATTTTACGACTCAGGCGAGGAGCCTATGCTCAAAGAGCACTCCTCGAAAAAAAACGAATGCCAAAAACTTTATTTGTATTAACTTTTTATTTAAATTACTTTCAATTAAATTTGTGCCGCTCAGTGCGCACCGAAAAAAAAATTTTAATTAATTGGCAAATAAATATCGTTATGTCACTACGAGCCTGTGTGATATTACTTGGTCGGAAGCTGAATCAAAACTGCCGAGCCCAAAGATGTCCACGAGCGACTTACATGGAAAATCTTAGAAAAGATTTCTAGAATTTTCTGAAGAGTTATTTAGACGCACTTTCCATAAGAGAGAGTGAAACACTAACATAGCTTAAACCCTGTTTTTAGCAGTGTGGCTTGTTTTGCCAAGGTAGTAGCTTAGGCTGTTCAAAACCGAACCTGCCAAACGCATACGTGTGAATGAAGGCCACAGCGATGACACTGTAGAGAATCGCTACTAGTAAAAGCGAAAGCGAGACGGAATTTGCTATCCTCGAACCTGTAGGCACTCTACTCTAATATTACAGTCGTGGTGGCAATAAAAGTATACTAGGAAAATATACAAACATAATTTTATTAATGAGCAGGCATCACAAATCCTGACATTGTTTGAAGTCGGATTTGTGTTGTGATACTCTAGTTTTTAAATTCGACTTTGTTGTTCCTACATATACGTTGTTACAAGTTTCTTGTTTGCTTCTGTGACAGGGGATTTTCTAAATAAAATTGTTTTTTTTCCATTGGAGATATTTTGGATTTTGTATTATTAAATATCTTGCCTAAAGTGTTTGTGGATTTGTGTGCTATTTTTATAGTTTCTTTGTTGTAAATATTTGATCTTGTTAGCCGTTCTGAAAAATGAGGTATATATGTGACTGATTTATAAATTTTCGGGGCTTCGTCTTTTTGCAGATTTCTCGTAGTTTTTGCTCTCTTTATTAAGGTTTTTATAAAATTTTCTGGAAAGTCATTTTGTTTCAATAAGCACAATATTTCATTCTCTATTTCCCTGTGGTAAATTTGGTCCGATATGTTCAAAATGCGTCGTATATAGCCCATTGCTGTATTCATTATCATCGCTTTAGGGTGTTTCGAGTGAAAATTGTTGACAAACAAACGGACAGTATTAATTTTCACGTCAAAGCAGCTAGACGTGTAAATTAATATATGTAAATGTTTATAATTGTGTATGTTTAAAAAAATTGTGTATGTTATTTTTAAGTTAAATTTGTTTATAATATTTATATGTGTTTTTATTCCTAATGACCTAGAGCAAGCCAAAAGTCAATAAATATAATTCAAAGCCAAGGTCGCATAAATATTAATATTAAAACCGTTTAACTTAAAAAATTTTATATAATTATTTTATTTTCAAGTTTTTAGGCTTTATTTAATTGCTTATTATTTTTCATTCTATTTAGTTCATTTAGTGACTCGTTATTACAAGGACACTTTCCTGACAATTTGTTACAACCTAAGTCCTCAACACATAATCCTTCCAAAGACTTTAATCGACTCTGCGATATGAATGCTTGTCCCTCCTCGAACTCCAAAATATTTTGATGTAACTTCTACCGGACTGTATGTAATATTTGTTCCAAATATAAGCCAAATCGGGCATCATAGGTCGCTTTCTTTTCATGTATGTATTATGTGTTCCAAATGTGGACCAAATCGGACCACAAATAAGATTTTTTTTAATATCTCTATCCTTGCGTCACCTAGCGACGATTTTTTTCATAGGTCGCCTTCTATTCATGTATCTATTATGTGTTCTAAATATAAACCAAATCGGACCACAAATACGATTTTTTGAAATATTGCGATCCATTCGCCACATATCGGATTTTTCTTCCTTATTATTGCATTGTCATCGGGTTCTGAACTATATTCCAAGCGTGTAGCTTATCGGGAAGTTACTTTAATTTCAATTACAAAATTCGTGCCGGCCAGCCAGCCTGTCAAGTCAAGCTAAATAAAACCATTTAAAAAAATTACATACTGTATATACTGCATAGGTTCTACAGTTTTATTTGTTCGGATGCAATTGGAAGTCGGCCATTGCAAAGGTAAATATTGTTTAGCTATCTCCAAAGATATTTCTTTTTTTAATCTAAATATGGAATAATATGGCATTCTGAATGAAGAAACTGGCTTGTTTAAAAAAATAGAGGACGAGGAAGAATAAGAAGAAATTAACGCGTCCCAAGGAAGCCGGTTCTATCTACCGGAGCGACTCGGGATTTTTCCCGAACAAGGGCTGTCATTTCAGTGTAACATCAATTAACCAACTACCTTCTAGCAGTCCCGCTGCTCAGCAAGCCAGAACAAGTACCCGCTGCTCCTCGCGCCTCTTGGCACCACCAGCTCGTACGGCCGCTCTTACTCATAACTACAATCTCCGCAGTAGAGTCGGTAGCAATGCCGCCCCCGTATTTTTCTCCCCCTCTTTTCGGCACTAGTATTCGAGTAGGTCAGGGAAACAGAACCTTAGCCCCTACCACCTTTTGCACTGTTTTCCAGCAAAGAATATATATGTTTGCGACATCTGCCCAATGCAGCTCCTGCCTTGGACGGTGCCACTTTCCTAGGTGTTCTTATCTCAGCGACGGCAACCCGCCGGCGGGTTTCATCGCCCCATGCTGCCAGGCCTCAAACACATCTACACAGGGTACGCCAATTGTAACACAGGGACGGTCAATCCCAGGGCCACAACAGCATTTGCGTCCTGGCCTCCCTCAACTCAGGCGTAGTCACACGTCACTTACCCCCAGAATGACGACGTCTCCCCCTTTGCACTACAGAATTCTGCAGCTAAACACTAATGGGTTATATGGGAAGATCGCGGAATCAGTAGATTTCATGAAGCGGCATAGCATCCGCATTGCAGCGATCCAAGAGACCAAACTCACAACAAGATCTGCTCTGCAGACCTGCTCTGGGGCTAACGTAAACAGAAAATATCGCGAGTGCAAATGACAGTTACCTAATTGAGCTCTCAACTTGTTCACGTTGCATCTACTCCTAACGACAGTATTGTGTAAAAAATTTAATACATTTCTCTACCGCCAAAAGCAAATTTGAATCATATTTGGAAGCAGTTATGTGCTATAAAACGGCTCAAATATTCGTCACGTTGTAGCTGGTTAAAAAATATAATTTTTTCCTTTGAAATGGATCAGAAAGACTCGCCCTTACGTTGAATACGTCAATTAAACACGCCGTTACGCTTCAATAAAAAACAACTTTGCGTCCGTGTTCCATTTAATCTACGTTCCTATCGGGCATAATGCGACTGTGTGTGCAAAATGCATATACATAATTTTTCACATTCTTATCCGTGCGGTTCACTTTTGTACATCGAAATCTTTTAAAGTAATAAAAATATATTTTTATATGGGAAAACCCATAACGCATCTTCCAATGTATAACGTTTGGCTATATATAGAAGCTGCGTCAATATTACGACGCTTTCCTGACATTTGTAATACAATCTGCTTATCCAAAACGAGGTAAAATTCTGCAACGCATATTGGAAAAAACTTGCAACAAGTTTTTGGTGAAAAACCTGAAACACATTTTCCACCTTGGGTAAATTTGGTAAAATCGTGCAATACGTTTATGTACCTTTAGATTTTTGTTACATGGCGACCGTGACGCTAAGGCCTCAAAATAGCTTCACCGAAGGTAACGGGTCCCGGATCCTGTTATAATACAGTACGCTCAGCGACAGCAACGCCGGCAACGATGCCGACGCAACAACTGCAGGGGTAATGACTCGATTTTTGGTACACATACATATGTTATCTTGTCGTTGGGGTGCCGGAGCGCTGGGTACAGTGTCGTGGCAGTCGGAAACAGCAGCAGTTTAAAGCAGCAACATAGTTAGAAGTTATATGTATGTATGTATGAATAGGTACGGTATGGTATAAGTAGTAGGGACTCAATTTAAATTCACATGCTCAGGTAGAGAACAAATTTAAACACAATTTTTTTATATTGCGGTAAAATAAAGTGAAAAAAATGTCTGAAATTTATAAACAAAAAGCAATTTACCAACACGTACAAACACAATTTACTTGTTCTGACTTAGGTGTGGACATCCCTTTGCATAATACCCTCTTTTGCATGAAAAATTTATACGTTTTTACAGGTGATTTTTGCAAACGGTAGTTTGCGGAGTGTCGTAAGTCCAATATATACATAAAATATTTAAGATATTATTTCGCTTTTTGCGTATCAGGTATAATTGCCAAAATAGGGTGTCCCAGGTTAGTTTTAACATATATTACATAATAATTTTTCATTAATTAATTCTCATTACAATTTTGCTTCTTCCTTTGAGATTTCTTTCTTACTAACACGTGTTCCTTACAAATGCAGTAGCAATTTTCTGAGTCTACAATATAGCTTCCTTTATTTAATTTAAGTCCTCATACTTCCTTTTACTTTTTTACACAGTTATTTTACTAAATTAACTTTTGAATATTCAGATTTTAT